>NC_056733.1:90545618-90710618 GCF_019279795.1 Protopterus annectens
GCACATGAAGTGTTTTTTTTTTTTTTTTAAACTGGCATGGTTGCGCTTTCCTGTTTACAAACTGTAATCTGCAATTTGGAACAAATATTAACAATGCACCTATAAACATTTAAACAGGGTGTATGTGAAGACCCTCAAACCAGTGAATGATGACAATACTCTCATCTTCATGCTTAAAATGACATGGTGAAGTATTACCTGCATAGTGCAGCAGGTATTATGCTATCGCAGCTTGAATACAGTGGTGAAGTAGTACCTGCATAGTGCAGCAGGTATTATGCTTTCGCAGCTTGAGTACAGTGTCATACAATAAGAATCTTCTACAATATAAAAAGAAATTACACTATGAGAATAAATATAGCCAGGCATATACTATATAAACCATGGTGCAAAATTCTTATTTAATGAGGTTGAATTTTGCCCAACTCAAGTTTTCAGATTTGTTTTACAAATTCACTCAACTTGCCTATTAACACAAAATACTAGAATACATAATCACAAAAAAGAAAACAAATTAATGGCAATCACAGATATAAAACAGATACAATACTTTCAAACATTTTTAAATACAAAACTACTTACATCAACGGCTCTCTCTTTAAAAAAAGAACTTTAGACACATTTAAACATCATTATAAGTCAACAATTTCTGGGCTTCATTTTTTGTATGTAAGATAATTAATTACCATGTAGTGGTATGCCAACTGAATGGTAGCAAGTGTCCAACTTTTAAACACATTCATGCACAATGAAAAATAAGAGTCAAAAAGTGCCTAAAGTGATAGTAAGCAATAAGAGTCAAAAAGTGCCTAAAGTGATGGTAAGCAAGCATGAAACATGGTTTCACTACAAAACAGGCCAAAGTGCCCATCTGTCTACATGATTTTTCAGCTACACCTTGCAGCTCCCAGCCCAACTCATCCACCAGTTTCATTTCCACTTTAACTAGCTAATCAGAGAGCTATAGCTTAAGAATTTCATTATGTGTGCTTCATTTTTAACTTTGTATTTAATAGAGTTTATAAACTTAAAAAAAATGACAATTTCACTGGTGGGTCAGCACAGTGAAACTGATTATGCAAGTGAGACATTCCTAATTACACCCTGTTCTTGGGCTGCAACATATTAAACTATAAATTATTTTACTTACAACATAACTTTCAAGAGTTAGTAAATAGACACCACCCTGAATCCCACAGATACGGTTGCCCCTTCAATTCATTACTAATTACAATAATGCAACCAGTGCCTTGTGGATAGGAAAGCACAAAATAAAAATATGTAGACTTTAATTAACCGAATTGTCAAATTCAGATTAGAAGGCCTGATTAATCATAGATTTTGAGGCCCGGATTAGCCAGACTGTGAAAACCTGTTTTTGTAATCAAGGGAGCCCGTAGGATTTTTTGCAGGGGGGTGCAAACCCAGAGCCCCGCCCACTCCCCCCCACGCATTGCCTCCCCACACACAGCCCCTACCCCCACGCAGCCATTTCAGTGTCCCATTACTTGGCTATTTCTCCCCAGTTGCCATACACACGGTTCAAAACTATGTGCATACTGTTTTATGCTTTACTTCTACAATATTACAGATATTTTGATTTAATTTACAATTTTTTAGCACAAACACTGATAGACATTTGACAATGAAAACAGACTTGGCATTAAAATGTATCTACCTTTGAAAGTCACATTAACTGAAACAGCACTGAAACCCATATTCAAAGAAAATGCATCTGCCCATTGGCAGTTTGTTTACCTTTGGGCTGTTTTCAAATCATTGACCCCTTGTACACATTTTAGGACCATGCAAAAGTTTTTTAATGCAATCAGGAAGGTGAATCAATTCTAATATATAATAATTTAATTATATCCCTTGTATAATACAGCACCACTTGATAGAATGTATTTTAAATTTATAGTTTTGAACATTTTCACCCATTACCAACAGTTCAAAAAATAACTGCTAGAAAACCGGATATAGTGCTCCAAGAAAAGAAGACAAAAGTAGCATTAATCATTGAAATCACCACACCCAGTGACTACAGTGTCTTGCATACAGAGAGACACAGTCATAAAATATTAGGATTTGAAGGCAGAAACGAGAGCAATGTGGAAGAAAGATAGCCAGATAGTTCCAGTAGTAGTAGGAGCAACGGGTCTTATAAAAAAAGATTCTATAGTCATATTTAGATATGCTAATACATGTAACTCCATACAAATTGTCAGTTGTAATATCAGTTGTAAATACAGAATCATGTCAATTCCTCAATATACTCTTTTAATTATGACATTATTAATCATGACATGAACTTTCTAGATGCAGCTGTTAGTAAAACTTTCACATTATGGGGAGCTACACAGGTATGTACACAAACAACATTCTTGAATTATTTAGAAACTTTAACCCAAACACCACCCATTGAAAATACATATTCGCTATCACTTGTTACCGGCTACTGTGTGTATCGACCTTGTAAAATAAGTTAATCTTTTATTATTATTTCTCAAGTGTTGTCTCTTTTCCTTACATCTATTTCAATTATATATTTTTCTTTTATATTTCAATTATATTTTTAATCATCATTTCATTTTACTAAGAACACCAGGGCTGTTGCTGAACTGACATCCTGACGCCATGTACACACAAGTGGGGAAAAAGAGGGTTGTAAATGTATGGATGGATCAGTGCTGTTGAAAATTCAGATCTGTGTGTCTTGTAACCTATTTTGGCTCTAAATAAAAATGAATTTAATTGACACTGTGGCCAGTTTTTGACTGCAGTTACGAAGTCTCTCAATAGGTACTTCAGCCCAAGTCAAACTTAGCATCACTGCAAACAGTATTAAGTGGAGTATGCCATCATTCATGCTGTTTCTCTATACCTTATGGTCTCAATTAAATGTGTTTAATTAAAGCTTTGTGCTAGCTTGTAGGTATCGCTAGTGCTCTTTACCCAAAGCGATTAAGAGCTTCTATGACTTGAATGTTTTATTATATTACTGTACATTATTAAGAGCAATGCGTGAGTTTGTGCTGCATTACTTTGGCAGGACACCAACTCTTGTTAAAAGTTAATATCTGGATATATTATCCGCCTGTTAATATCAAAATTTAATGTTATCAGTACGGCACTAGAAATACACATTTGCAATGTACTTCTGACAGCCACACTGTTTTACGATAATTTAGCCACCAGAGTTATTTTGGTGGCTGAGAACTGTCGGAAGTGCAATGTAACACACTTTAGGTTATTTGGCCTTCTATCCTGTGCTCTTATAGAAAGAACACAAAATAAAGTTGCACAAAGCCGGATGACTATGTTTTATTAGTGCATTTAAACACCATTGAATGAAGTATTAAAACTGTTTTGATGGTCATCACAGTTGTTGATCTGCATGACAAGCCGTTCTCTCGCCTCCCCCCCCCCCCAAAAAAAAAAGAAACGTTTCATAAGTACAGGTAAACCCAAACCTCTTGGTCATCTAAACATCAAGCACCTTGTGATTGATTCCCTTCACTTTCCATTATGGCAGCTTGTTATAACTTTCATTTTTTATATATATTCAGCACACTGATTTCATTGGGAGTTTCATTTTGTGCAGGAAAAGAAGCACCCACAGATGCTTGGAAAGTTGGCCGTACCTGTGTCCTGCCTAAGAATAACTGAGTTGCACAGATTATGGTTGGGTGGGGTGGATAATATCCCCAAACACAGTAAAGGGTGCATATGCGTAATTATGTGAGTAGAGCATTTCCATTTCCCCACTAAGGATCCATGCAGAATTTAAATATTACAAAAGTTTCATTATTATTATTTAACAGAGAGAGATATAAACATAAACAATACTGCCACAGACAGACTTTGTAGACTCTTCTGCAAACCTGTTCCCTTAATTTGTCACAGAATAAGGTTCATTGGATGGAAGGCCCATCCTGAAAACAGGATGTTAAGGGACCTTTGTAAATGCTTGTATTTCAGTGATAGCATATGAATGTTATCAGTCACAACACTGATAATACGTTTTAACTTACTTTTGAATAATGACCATATGAAAAACTAAAAATATAAACTAATTGTAATTTACTAAAGATGATAATATCAATTACAGTGCTGCCACCTTTTAAGCTAAATTTGTAGCATGTGTAATGACGACAGGCTTCTTTCAGACATGTGTTCTTTCTGTAATAGTTTGTGCAAAAGCGACCTGTTCTATAATAACTCACAGTTTTGCTTTGGGACAAAATAAGTCTTTTTTTTTTCTGTTCTTCATTAAACCTTGATATAATTATTCTCTAGTATCTATGTTGAACTAGCTGTATTAATAATATCACACAGTCTACAGTTTAGTAAAAGTGTTGTTTACTTTCTGTTGGATTCAAGGATTGCTGTGGAAATTTATGCTGGTGGCTTTACATGACCAAAATATATACAAACAGCACAATCTAATTTGTTTTTACACAATGGATCACACTTAAGTGTAACTGCTTGAATAGTCGGGACTCTGGGCAGTAATTCTGAAGCTATATACTAAATGTTTAGACTTGCTCTTCGTAGAGCATTTAGACAATTATGTTTTGAAGCAGTGCGCTAAATGTCTGTTAATATCAACATTTAATGTTATCAGTACGGCACTAGAAATACACATTTTTTTCTGACAGGCTAAGAAAAAAACAATTTAAACGTGAGCCAAGAATATGACTGCCTGACTTTACCAGCCGAAATAACAGTAACAGTCCAGCCTGTTAAGCTGTTAAGGGCCGTTATGACAGCTACCTGAATGGATAGAATTCAAAATGAGTATATAAATTATTTAAGGTGAGAACTAAGAATTAAAGAATACAGAGAACTGTATTATTTCTGCCAGAGAAAAATGTACTGCTTTTTTTGTAAGTAAGTCCATAAAATACAAGAATTAGCATTACTTCAATGCAGATTACTCCCCCGCTGCTGAGGAGCAGTTTCAAAGTTGTTAGCCCCACTGTATTTCTATTTTAAAATCAAATTTCTGACAAAAGGTTAACTTTTACAATATCACAGTGACCGTTCTTCTCGCCAAACCACCTAAAATTATGGATATGCAGCTGGAGGACCGTTATAAAAAAAAAATCATCTGACCGAAACCTCCAATCACATCCCCGATGTATTTGGCGTGTTTGGTGACAGGGTTCTTTGGGAAGATGTTTTTTTTTAATCAGGTACAACTTAAAAGGGGCCGGTGTGCATCCCTGCCTAAATCCATAATTTTCTTAAATTAAGAAAATCTAGGGGGGTGCAAGTGCACCCCCTTGCACCTGCCTGCGGGCACCCTTGTTTGTAATGTAGACTAGAAAGTAAAACTCATCCCAAAGAATAATTAAAAGCTGGTCATTATGATCAAGGTCTAAGCATTCAAAACAAAGAAAGAAAATAATGCATAAAATGTATCTACTACATTCTATCAAATTATCACATAACCAAAACTAAAAAGAAAGAGACAAAAAGATTATAATCCCAAAAGAACGAACGTTTACAATGTCGAAAGTCATAGTAATGCAAAATCAGCTGCTGCATTTAAACACGTGATTCCAACATAAAAATGTACCTTTTAAGATTTTGTGGGGGGCAAGACCCCTCACACCCCTTGCAAATTACATATACAAACTCCAACATCGCACTACAGTGGGGAAAAGGGTAAATTTCCCAATCCTTACTGTATGCGATCTGTGCTCAGAAGCTTCAAGTGGTGTTTGCCATCTTTTGACATCTGCAGCTGTTTTTTCGTTGTTATGACTTTCGGCATTGTAAACATTAATTCCTGTGCGATTATGGTCTTCTCATCTCATTCTTTTTAGCTTTAGTATCTGATAATTCAATAGACTGAAGCAGATCCCATAAAACATGTCTTCTTAAACTAAACAAAAATAAATAAATAATCAAAACAGAATTCACATAGTCAAACAAAATATAATTTTTTATGGAGCCAAACTGTCTAGTCTTCCATACAGGTTACTGCACCAATTAACTTTTATAATCTATTCTTTGGTCTTCGCTCTTTAATGGAAGCAGATTTTCTCTCCTGCAGAACCCTCTGATGACAAGTATGTTTTTCAAACAACTGTGCAAACATATGTCAAATTCTCAAAGGTGGTCTTTGAAAAGATATCCTACTGGACCCAAAGACTGCAACAGCACAGTTTTTCAGTCAAAACAGCAGCAAAGACTTAGGTGCAACCAGCTTTTCAGTGATGCTGCTGTTGTACCATTGTACCACTCTCTTAACCATTTAATGTTTAAGATAAAGATACAGCATGACTCGCAGAAACACAACAGATAAACTGATTTTAAACAGCTGAAATCCTAAAAGAAAACAGTTTGGCACTACATATATCCTGGTAGTTCAAATCATATGGCCGTAACTATAAGAAAATAAAGATGTACACATTTTCATACTCTGTAGTATACATACACACAACAATATGTATTTTAGTTTTTACATACCATGTTTTGATCATTTCACTTTTTTCTTATGTAATAACTCTTCAGTGCTGCAATGACTATATTATCATGTGTCTTACTGATTAAAGTGTCAGTTTTAAACTGTGTTAGTATCACTGTAGATTTTTTACAGTGCTTCTAACAATAACAGCACTGTCACAATCACTCACATACACACTTTTTCTCACGACATTTACTTAAGTATCTCAACAGCATTAATGTACACATTTTATCTATGTGACATAGCAACTAAGAGGTCTGGACACACCCCCTAGTCCCTCTACATTTTATTTACTTATTCAATAAGTTAAGCAGGAGGATCATAACTGACTGTTTTCAACTACAATCCAGACCAAAGCAACTAATACATATAGCACTGCATACAAACACATGGATAATATATACACCTTAATAATACAGCATATTCATACAGTACTAACAACATGGACAAGATCAATAAAGATATAAGCACAGTTTCAAGTAACTAGCACTGGTTACAAGAAGTGCAGCAAGACTAATGTAAAATGGATATTCACCTTCTTCAGTGTAACACACTAAATGAATAAGGTTGCTTATAACCTGTACAGACATCTCCAAGATCATGTTCATGTTGTTCAATTCTAAAACTGATTTATCTGTGGACTTCCTAAATAAGATTATCATAAAGGCAATGTATTGGGTGGCTGCAGTTGTAAAAGGTGCAACTATGGATGGAGCATCATCAACACTGTCAAATATAAAATGGCTGAAGACCGACAGATAACTAGATTCAAAAAAGTAGATTGGAGGTTTCATCTGTTGCTCTTGTGATTACACTGAGATCAGGCCATGTAGAAGACAGGATCAGAACCACAGAATGTGGTGGTGAAGGGCAGTCCTTAAAAACTCCTAAAACCTGGTACAAGCTGAAAATATAATACACATTCTCAGAGCACTGTAGACTCAGAATGAAAACTGGCAAGATAGAGGGATCATCACAAGATGCCTTAAAACAGAATTTACAGCATGCTCACATTAAGGGGGGAAAAAAAAAATCACACAAGTGAATCGAATGTGCATTTATATTTATTTTTTGTCTTGTAAATAAAAATAAACACAGGGGACTTCAAAGATGTCTGCACACTGAGTAATAGCTTAATTCTAGCTATCCCAATGCAAAAACAAAAACTTAGCAAAGAAAGCCAGTGGACCTATATTTCTGGGTAAATTTCAGTAACTGGATAGTACATACACTGACTGGACACCAAGAAAAAAAGATACAAAGGACCTAAAGGAAAATCATCTACAAAAGGAGACGAAAAACACTGACTGGGAAAAGTACTGTAGCTGATAAGCAAAAAGCTGTGCAAGCTCCACACATGACTTCCAGTAACATAGTGGAAAGTTTAAGGCAACTGGACATAGCCCTGACTAAATTAAATACTGATGGAGTATATCAACTCAAACAATAAAAGCCTGGAAAAAAGAAGCTTTAAACAAATATTCAGATAAGGTGATAAAACTGCAAAATTCAGAGATCAAAATGAAGAAAAGACTGGCTGAATATGACACTGCACAAGAGATGTGTCAAAAAATAATAGAATTAGAGGATGCAAAAAACTCCCTTACCAGCCTCATTAAGAAGCTGAGATCCCTCATAAAATCCTCCAAAGCTAGTTACGAAAATAAAACTGCCAAAGATTCCAAAGACAACCATAAGGCACTCTACAGTTATGTCAAGAATCTAAATGGCAATGCTCAGATCTGCTCTGAGCTACAACAGAATGGCAATAAATATACTGATCTCAAGGATATTGCCAATATCCTGGCAGATCAATTTAGTGCCAACTTCACCCCCCCTCACCCCCTAAAGGGCCCATCTCAATACCAAAAGATTGCCAAATTCCGGTAATCATGGCCACACAGGTAGAAACTGCACTCTCCAAAGCTAAGAATACAGTATCCATGGGACCAGATGACATCCCAAGCTGTGTACTACATGAACTACAAAATGAACTGGCACCTCACCTAAGTGTCATGTTTAATCGTAGCCTCACCTCAGGCTTCATGCCCACTGAGTGGTGCACAGCTACAGTTATCCCACTCCACAAGGGGGAATCCACCTTGGATCCCAGGAACTACAGTCCCATCAGTCTGACGAGCCTGATCTGCAAGGGCATGGAACGCATGATCATGGAACTTATAAACAAAGACATTGACGACCTTCAAACACTGGACCCCACCCAGTTTGGGTTTGTGAAGGGCCGATCTTGTCTCCTGAACCTGATTGACTTCTTCGAATCAGTCTAAACTGGGCATAAATCCCTATGTCACTTGATGGGTTGCCATCTGGCTTACTGACAAAACCCACACTGTAAAAGTAGCTGACTCCAAATCCAGCTCCAGACAAGTGACAAGTGGAGTACCTCAGGGTTCAGTCCTGGGACTGCTCGTTTGGCATCTACTTCTCTTAAGTACAGGCCAACACTAAGGGACTCTGGCTAACAAAGTTTGCAGATGACTGCAAACTGGGAGCCATTACTGAATCCCCAAATGATGTGTATATTCTACAAAAGGGCATTACAGAAACAGATGCTTGGTGCCAGAGCCATGGGCTCAAGCTTAATGCCAAGAAATGTATAGTTATCCCCTTTGGGAAAAAACATGTACCCATGAATTACCACATAGGTGGCAGTACACTGAACACCAAAAGTGTGATGAGAGACTTAAGGACACAGGTGGACGGTGGTCTCACCTTTGATAACCACATCACCACAACAGTCAGGAAATCCTAAGTGGCACACCTCATCACTAAGGGCTTTTCATCCAGAAAAAAGGAGGTCATTGTCCCACTGTGCTCATCCCTCATTAGACCCATTATAGAGTACAACGCCCCATTTGGTATATACCTCACAAGACATCTGCAACAGCTGGAAAGGCCGCAGAAACACCTCACTAAAAGAATCACAGGTCTAAAGCAGACGCCCTATGCTGACCGCCTAAAAAAGCTCCAGCTATACTCTGTGGCATATCGTCTACTCAGAGGTGATCTCTGCTTAACATACAAGGCCATGTCAAACCCTGAGCTGTTGGACATGCTCCACGTAAAGAAATCCCAGTCCCTCAGAACCACACGCTCTAGGGATCTAAACCATATAGGTTCATAGGTAGGTACTAGGCTATTGGGCCCTAGGGCCTATATAAGCCTAGCCAAAAATATACCCTGGCTTTCGCCACCCAAGAAAATTATTTTCCTGTGCCCCTGTCGAGCAGAGCAGCAGATGTGATCCCTGGGGTGAATTTCCTATTTCCCATCCAATCATCAAGATTTTTCTTGAAGAGTGCTAATGAGGAGCTCTGTTTGACATAGATAGGTAGTCCGTTCCAGAGTATGGGAAGTCTCTGGGACAGGAATCTATCCCTCCAGCATGTTCTGCTTATTGTGGTGACAAGGTATAGATGCCTAGAGCATGTAGCTCAGAGGGATTGGGATTTCTTTAAGTGGAGCATGTCCAACAGCTCTGGGTTCGACATAGCTTTGTATGTTAGACAGAAATAAAGCTAGAGTTTTTTGAGACTGTCTGCGTAGGGCATCTGTTTGACGCCAGTAATCCTCTTTGTGAGGTATTTCTGTGGCCTTTCCAGTTGTTGTAGATGTCTTGCGAGGTACATACCAAAAGAGGTGTTGTACTCTATAATGGGTCTAATGAGTGATGAGTAGAGGGGAACAATGACCGTTTTTTTTCTGGATGAGAAACCTTTTGTGATGAGGTGAGCCACGTAGAAGGATTTCCTGACCACTGTAGTGATGTGATTATCAAAGGTTCCACCTGTGTCCCAAGGTCTCATCACATTTTCGGCGTTAAGTAGACTACCAGCTATGTGGTAGTTCATGGGTACAGAGTTTTTACCAAAGGGGATGACAATACACCTTTTGTCACTGAGCTTCAGGCCATGGCTTTGACACCAGGCAACTGTCTCAGCGAGGCCCTTTTGTAGTATATCCACATCGTTAGCAGTTTTGATTATGGCTCCTAGTTTGCAGTCATCTGCCAACTTAGTTAGCCAAAGACCTTCTGTGTTAGCCTGTACTTCAGAGAAGTAGATACCAAACAGGAGAAGACCCAGAACTGAACCCTGTGGTACTCCACTTGTCACTGGTCTGAATTCGGATTTGGAGTCTGCTACTTTCACAGTGTGGGTTCTGTCCGTGAGCCAGTTGGCAACCCATCTTGTGACGTAGGGATTTATACCTAGTTTAGTGAGCTTATCTATAATTCCAGAGTGGGGGATGGTGTTGAAAGCCTTGGCGAGATCTAGATAAGTTGTGTGAACCACCTTATCCTTATCTATGGCTTTGGTGACTGCTTCAAAGAAGTCAATCAGGTTTAGGAGACATGGTCTGCCTTTTACAAATCCGAACTGGGTAGGGTCCAGAGTTTGGAGATTACCAATGTCTTTGTTTATGAGTTCCATGATGATATGTTCCATGGCCTTGCAGACCAGGCTCATCAGGCTAATGGGGCGGTAGTTCCCAGGGTACGTCGTGGCTCCCCCTTTGTGGAGTGTGATAACCATCACAGTGCGCCATTCAGTGGGCACAAAGCCTGAGGTGAGGCTATGACTTGAACATGGTACTTGGGTAGTGTGCCAGTTCATTCTGTGGTTAGTGTAGAACGCAGCCTGGGATATTGTCAGGTCCCATGAATGCTGTGTTCTTGGCTTTGGAGAGTATGTTTTTTTTACCTGTGCAGCCGTTATTACAGGAACTTTGCATTCTTCTGGTATAGAGATGGGGCCCTCTAGGGGGTGAGAGGGGGTAAAGTTAGCACTGAACCTATCTGCCAGGATGTTGGCAATATCAGTTGGTTCTGTATCTTTAGTGCCATTGTGCTGTAACTCAGAGCAGATCTGAGTGTTGCCATTGAGATTCTTGACATACCTATAGAATGCTTTGTGGTTGTCTTTAGAGTCAGTGGCAATTTTGTTTTCATAACTAGCTTTGGATGATTTTATGAGGGATCTCAGCTTCTTACTGAAGTTGACCATGGAGTTCCTCCAGTCATGGGATTTTACTCTTTTTTGCAACAGTTTCTTTCTTCTGTTGTAGAGTTTGTTTATGGCAGAGGACCACCAGATTGGCTTCCTTTTTTTGGAGGATAGCATCTTGGTTCTATTAGGGATAGCATGATCCATGCACTTGTGTAAGTGCTTATAAAGTGCATTTGTGTAGGATTCAGCAGTCGTACCTCTATTGTCCGTCTGCATGGGTGTCATGAAGTTTGCCACTTCTGACTTAAGAAGTGTGAAGTTGGCTTTGGAGAAGTTTTTTATGGTGGTTTCCCTAACTGGGGGTGGGGGCGGGATGTGGATGTCTAGGGTGATTAGCTTGTGGTTGGGATCTGACCAACGAGGAATTGACCTCTGGTGTGGAACACCGGTTGCCCATGTGGGTAATGACCAGGTCTAGGATATTGCTGCCCCTGGTGGGGGTGTGAATACGTTGATCCAAGGTGTTGGAATATATGAATTCCAGAAAATGTTGAGCAAAAGAGTTGGTACATGAGTAGTTTTCCCAGTTAATGGTGGGGTAGTTGAAATCGCCCATTATTAGGGTGTTGGGTTGTACCCTAATACTTTCCAGTGTTATATGAAATGAGGAGGGGGAATCCTTGGGCATGGTGGGGGGTCTGTAGCAAGCTACAATTTGGATTGCGGTCTTGCCCAGAGTTAGTTGCACTTGGATAATCTCAGATGCATTATGCTGTGCAACTAGCCTGGAGGTGTGGATATCCTTAATGAATATGGACACACCTCCAACTTTAGTGCTTCGTTCCGGGTTAGGTGGCCGAAAGGTGTGGTATGAATTATAGCCTGGTAATGCAGGGGTGCTCTCTGAAGCTTTGAACCAGGTCTCTGTCACTGCACAGATGCTGATGTTCTCCATTTTAAGGAGTGCCTCGAGTGAGTGCATTTTGAGGTTTAGACTTCTAGCATTGAGTAGCATTACCCTCAGATTTTGCTTGCTTGTACCTGTTACAGTGGTGAATTTGTCATTTGAACCTTGCCTACAAAAGGCACTATAGGGGTGGCAAGAGCCTTAGCCAGTATCCGGAATCCCAAGGGCGACAGGTGCAGGCCATCTCTGGCAAAGCATTGTGGTCTGTCGATCATGTCATCCCAGGCAGACAAATACTGGATTCCCTTAGAATGACACCAGAAGCTTAGCCAATTGTTAAAGTCAATCATTTTATCCTTGTACTGTGATATCATTCTGGAGTGATGGCAGGATGCTACTCGGGGCTAGGGTCATACCTGCCTGGGCTACAGGATCGGAGAGCTCCTCCATGTCTCTTTTCATGTAGTCCAGGGAGGTATGTCTCAGGTCATTCACAGCAACATGGACAATGACAGTGTCATATTTGTACTTGTTGTGGAGTGACCTGAGTGCGTGCATTATGTGGCGGATCCTGGCACCAGACGGGCAGCTGACAGTAACTTTCTCCTTGTTTAGCCTGGTGAGTGGAACATCAGTGTGCCTGACTATAGAGTCATCTATGACTAGAGTGTTGGGTACATTGTTATGCCTTATGGGCTGTGGTTGAGTGGCACACAGAGTTTGTGGGCTATGTGTCATTTGGGTTGTGTTGGAGGGTGGAGTTTGCTTGCGTTTCTGCTTTGGAGGTCCCTGATGCTTGGGCATGTTTTTGTTGAGAGCCTCCATGAATGTAGGTGTGTGTTTTGTGTTTCTATGTGTGTGTTTTGGTGGTGTAGGTTTTGAGGGACTATGTGATGAGTGTGGTGTGGTGCAAGTGTTTACCTTGTCCTCTTGACTGTCTAGTCCAGTCTTGGGTGAAGAGAGCTTTGCTTCCAGTTTGGCTATATAAGTGCATCTCTCACAGGTTGTAGTGTTGGGTGGTAGGAGGAGAGGGTTGTCTGTGCACATGAGGCAATTCCTACATTGACCCAAGATGCCCAGATTCATCAGATAGACAGGAAAAATCACCGAGAGCTGACCCTTGGACATGCCTGGATAGGTGCTTATTAAGTACTAAAAACTGCTTTCCTCTAGACAAGTGAGGAAAGTTGAGTGCTGTAGTAATTTGCAGCTTATTTAGTGCTTACAAAGAGTTCTGAACAAGTGCTGACTTCAAAGAAACATATTTGAGTGATGAAACTAGAAAAGTGGCTAGTTCTAAGAAACAAAATTAAGCTAGAAGGCTTCCCTCCAACACAGAAAGGCTTGGGGGCTCAAAAGCCTACAAACAGTCTAGACCACTTACAGGAAAGGCATTAAACAAGCATTTTTTTTCTTTCCCAGATGCTCTCTTTGTACACAGTAGGAGTGCCTGAAATCAGAATATGATCTCACTGCACTCAGTTGAGTGAGAAAATGAGATGGGCCCAGAAGGAGTATCCAAACACAAATTTACAAGAGGGGCGGGCAGTTTCAAAGCCACCAAGATTAACACCAAAAAAAAACAGGGAGGGTGGGTGGGGAACTAACTGAAAAAACAGAGTCAAAACTTCCAGTTCAGTTAATATTCAATGCAACACAAATAAATCAATCACAATGAACAAAACATGCTGGAGTTATAGGTTCCTGACCCAGAGACTCCCCATACATATCAAAGCAGAGCACCTCCTTGGCCCTCTTCAAAAGGAACCTTGACAATTGGATGGGAGATAGGAAATTCACCCCAGGGATCATGTCAGTCACCCTGCTAGACAGGGGTCCAGGGAAGTAAATACTGTGGGAATAAATATCCAGGGAATTGCTTGTATAGGCCCTAGTGCTGATAGCCTAATACCAACCTATGAACCTAGAGGACAAAGCTGGAAGAAACAGACTGCCTTAATTTTATGAAAGCACAAATAAGCAACTGGATTGATATTCCACAACAGGAATTGTTAATTGAAAGGGGACATTGTGTGTGCTCCAAACCTGGCTGACAGAAAACAACCTATACCTTTAATAGTAAAGATGCAATCTTACCAGCAGAAGGAGTTGATTCTGACAAAACTGTGGCAGAAGGACAAAATACTAAAAGTGTGAGACAGCAGAATGTTTGTGGAGAATGACTACTCATTGTACACCAGGCAGAAAAGGAGTACATTTATTCCATTACTCAGGGAATGTCGAGAAGCAGGCATGAGATTCAAACTGCTGTACCCAGCTATCTTCAAAATATTTTTCCCTGGAGGAACAAAATCCTTTTTTTTATGAAGTACATGCTAAGGGAGAAATACAAAAGTTTGTCCAACAAAAAGTGAGCTGAAAAACAGAAGGAGACACTGCTTCTTGTTCCTCTGGTAAAGAACACAATGAGACTGTGCCAGTGAAACATTTTCCAGTGGTTCAATGGAAGATGCTTGAGAGTGAGAGAAAAAAAGCACAACAGTTGACTAGAAGACACAACAGTATGTTGGAAATGAAGTAGACAAGGGGTTTGGGAAAAGGACAGAGAGAAACAGAACAAGAAAATCAGAAAATATTGGACTTTCTTGGACTTTGTTAAACTTGTAGGGGACTCTAAAGCATATGCCCTACTTCATGTCATTAAAGTTTGGTCAATAAAATCTGTAACTTGTAAACTGACAAATGCAGGATTGCAAAGCAATAATTATATTTGTGAAACATAGATGAACAGGAAAATCTGGAAATATTGGACTTTTTTGGACTTTGTTAAACATGAAGGGGACTCTAAAGCATATGCCCTACTTCATGTCATTAATGTCCTGAAAAAATTCTCAGGAGAGTTAACTAAGTAAAACATGTTTTTCTTAATAGTACTATTTAAACAGTACATGATTTTCTTTGCATGTTATAAAGTACATTTTTTTCGGCTATTAAGTGTAATGAGGATACTAATGTAAATAGGTGCTCCTGATTTTTCTTTTTACTTCTTTCTCCTTGTTTAGTTTTAAGAAATGTAGGCACTGCAATGTAAAAAAATAAGATCTAGTTAAAAGAGCATGACAAAAGAAAAAATTGTGTGCTTTTTCTCATTCTTGCATAGGGGGATGACTGAGTTAAGGCTATCGGCTTAGTCTACTAACACATTTTAAGAGAAAGCAAGTAAATTAAAAATATATTGATTATAATAAGGCTTTTTTTCTAATAAACAGTTTTGCGTCTGGTTGTCAGGTCTCTAGCAGGCAATCTGATAAAGAGAAATTGCTTGGAGTAAATGTTTTCTGAAAGCATTCAAGTGTTTTCCCAGCACAGACAGCTATAAAGATAAGACATAACCATACAGCTTTAACAGAACTATATGCCATACCATGCGTGTTAGAATGGATAACCTTTCTTTTAGGTTAGCTTGAGCCTGTGTGGTGGTGTTGTCAGTTTGGAACATTTGCTCCTATTAGGAGGGTAAAATTTTAATACTTGAAGATGTACATAGTTTTGTGCGGTATTATTAGGTTAATAGGTTTTAGGGGTTATTGGGTATGTGAGTGCATTTTTGAGTGTTTTCAATAAAGCAAAAAATTCTCTAAGATGTGACATACGCTCAAATGTAGATGACAAGAAACAAGTGTATAAAAGATTAACCTGCCAAACAGTACCTGAATGTAACACAAAAGCTGAAGTTAGACATGTAACAAAAAAGCAGTTGTATATAAAAGGTGAGAATGATAATTGCTCGAGAATATGATGTTTTCTATAATGTCTTTAAACGTTAATGGCCTCACAGATAAAAAAACAAAGAGTAGTGAACTATATTAAAATGTAGAGTGCAAATCGTTGTGCTACAGAAGAGACACTTGGAAAGAACTAAACATGTGAATTTGATAAAGAAACGTTTTCAGGATGGTTATTCAGCTGAATACCTGGGGCAAAGGAAGAAAGGAGTATGTATATTAATTGTAAGTGGAACTCAAATACTAATAGAAGATAAAAAAGACAATAACGGTAGATTTGTAGTACTAAGGGGCAGCAAGTGAGGAGAATTACACTGACATGTATTTACATTCCACTGAAAACTGATATAATGGAGCTTAAGAAAATTCTAGGAGTAATGATCAGCTTTCAGCACAGAATATTACTTATAGGTGGGGACTGGAATTTGATATGCAATAGTGATGATGTCTCTGGGGGACCCAGAAGGTAAAATATAAGAAAGGATGGTAGATATTTAAAGAAATGTATGAAAATATTTGGCATGGAAGATGTGAATTCAGTACTAGGAGTTTGTAGCGAATTTACGTAGTATTCCCCAAGATACAAAAACTGTACTAGACTTTACAGAATTTACATTTCACAGGAACATGTGCATTTAATTGAAGGTTTTGATATGCACCAAATAACTATTTCAGATCAAGCTCCAATAACAACCAAAATAAAAACGCAGGGTAATGAGCTAAAATATGAGACATTGGCACTTTCCCATCTATCTACAGAAATGAGAGGAATTTAAGGAATTGGTAGTGGAAATTATTCAGGAGCTATTAGAAAAGGAAGACATTTCTTTTGAAAATAAAGCTAAGGAATGGAATAAAATTAAAGTGGAGTTTAAAAATAGAGTGGAAATAAAGGGCAATATGGTTAAGAAATAAGAATTATTTAGAGGGACTGACAAATGTTAAAGTATTGCAAAATAGGGGGAATCTCACAGAAAAAGAAGAGGATCAACTGCAGAATGCTAAACAGAAAATAAGGGATTACCTCAATAATATGCTTGAGTTTGGAAAGACTGCTGTTAAGTAACTATTTTTTGCTAATTCTAGAGCACAAACACTTTTAGCACAACTACTCAGGCAACAGAAAGTAGAAAGGGCTGTCACCAAGCTTAGAGAGTATATAACAAGGGATTCTGTAGAAGTATTAGAAATATTTTGAAAATTCTAAGAAAGTCTATATATCGCAAAGAAATACTGATATCAAGAAAAGGTACAAATGGAAATGTTTATGGAAGAATTAAGTATGCCATGTTAGGTAGAGGAAGCTCAATTACTAACAAACAGTTAGGAAAGGAGGCGATGAGAAAAAAAATGGTGATGTATAACCAATCTACAGGAAAGCACTCAGGAACAGATGGCATTCCTGTTGAAGTTTAGAAGCTAGGAGGGGAAAAACTGATACTGATTTGGAAGGTTTAACAGTATTTTAAGAAGAGGAGAAGTATCAACATCCTGGAAGAAAGTGGTGGTAGCTGTAATACCTAAAGCGGGTAAAGATCCATCAGATCCAGCTTCATACAAGAACAATTCAATAATAACCATAAATATAAAGTGTTTACATCTATAATGACTAAAAGAATGCCAAAAGTGATGTCAACATTGATAGATATGGATCAATGTGTTTTTGTGGAGGGGAGGCAAATATCTGACAACATTAACAGAACACCGATGATCCAGAGGGAAGCAGAATGTAAGAAAATACCTCTGTTGTTGGTGAGTCTCGATGCAGAGAAAGCATTTGACAGCAAAAGCTGGGGCTTTATGAGCAGAGCAATGAAAGCATTTACATTCCCTGACAAAATTATAAGGGTGATTAGGAGGATATATCAGGGATCAGAGGTGAAAAATTAAAGAGGGTGGGGCCCTCCCTAATAATCTCTGCTTGAGCAGAGGAACAAGGCAGGGGTGTTCTCTCTCCCCTTTGTTATTTGTATTATACTTAGAACCACTGGCAAAGAAATTAAGGGACTCAGAAAGTCAAGGATATAATTGGTATGGTAGTCAAGAAAAGCTGTCTCTATTTGCAGATGACATTATTTTATACTTGACAAAACCAGAAAGGGATATTACAGTGCTGTAGAATATACTGAGACAGTTTCATATATTTTCAGGATACAAAATTAATGAAACTAAAACAAAAGTAATAGCAGTAAATTATGTACCCACATACAAATTGGTTCAGCAATATCCATACTTACTGGGAAATGATAAAATGAAGTACTTATGAGTATGGATTAAAAATGATTCCAGGGTGGCATCTAAGAATATGTATGAAGAGACTAAACAAAAGATAATACAAAAACTGAGAAAATGGAAGCTCTGTTATATGGATATTGATCATAAGATACAAGCAGTTAGAATGATTTTAGTCCCTTTAGTCTTATGCACAGGTCAGGCATATTTTTATCAACCAGAGGAGAAGTTGTGGATAGCAATTAATGAACAGCTGAAGGATTTTATCTGGGAGGGGATATGGCAAGAGTCAAGTGGGATAAACTTATTCTTCCAACAGAATATAGCAGATTGGGATTACCCAATTTGAAGGGATATTTTAGAACAACACAGTTAAGTCTCCTATGCATAGCACAAGCAGAAAACTACAATTCAAAGTGAAAAAACATGATGATGATACAGGCAGGAGGAGTTCAAGAAACAATGAGACACAGAGTTTTGATGGAGACCTTTAAGGAGGATAACAAACATAAAGAATATTATATTCATAAAGTAGAAGAAAGTACTCTAAGAACTAATCCAACAGAGGAATGGAGAAAGGAGATTCTGCTGATAGGGATGACTGCAATTAGGGCTACAGACAACAGGCAAGTGGGAGCTGGAATTTATTGGAGAAAACTGGCAAAGGAACCAAGGTATTGGAAGCAAATAACTAAAGAGGGAAAGGTAACAGAATGGGAAGAGGCCAAGAACTTATTTGGACTGCATGTTAGCGATTGCCTTCCCTATCAAAGACTGATATCAGAGTATAGGCATAGAGAAAGAAATAGGGGGATCCTAAATGAAAACCCACCACTGGTAAAAGTTTTTTAGTAGAATGTAGAACAAAAGTTAAGAAATAAATAGAGCATAGCATATGATAACTACATCAATCAATCAGAGGATGTTAGAAAGGATTGGGAAGAGAGACTGGATAAGCAATTCACAAAGGAAACAATGGAGGGGTATATGTATGTCTCCCAAATATGCAACAAAGTCTAGAAGATTTAGGATCTTTGTTTGGAAGGATTGACACTGGAGTCTACTTGGGGTATAAAATACCTAAGAATTTTCCTCAGGTAGACAGCAAATGTTGGAGGTGTGATGGGGAAGAAAGAAGTAACTGGGGACACATTTTCTGGGACTGTAATGAGTTAGTAGACTTTCAAGATTCCCTGCAGACTGCTGTCGGAGATGCTGGGTGAGCAAATTGATGTAACTAAGGAAATTACTTTTTTGAGCTATGATACAGAATTGATACTGCCTAGACATACTAAGGCATTGCTCATTCTAATTATGATGGCTGCCAAAAAAAGCTATTACTAGAAAATGGGAATGAAAGTCTAAACCAACTTTACTAGAAGTAGCAAAGATAGTAACAGAGATAAAACTGGAATTGGGATCTTTAAAAAAAGGGGAGGAGCAAATTACATAGGAAAAAAATGGAAAGTGTGGGATTAATACATGCAGAGGAGGAACGAGGTTTAAAAGAAGGCAGGAACTGAGTGAGCAATATACCAATTGATAGACAATGACTGGATATATTATAAGTAATGTATAATGTTTGTAGCTACAGTCATGTAGGCAAGGTTTGTAATGTATAATGTTTGCAAATAAGCTGTCTCGATATGGTTTATTTTCATTGATATAAATGACTGCCTATGTCATATATGATAATTTAATAAACATGTTTCTTGTTTAAAAAAAAAAAGAACAATCAATGCAAATGCTCTAACCGTGGTCAGTAATTTAAAAAACAAAAAATATGCTAACAGCAAATAATTTGTTAAAAATTGTGTAATAAAGGACTCTGGGCTGACTGATCCTACAATTCTGAGCACTTGCTCTATGAATCTGAAAAAATGTTCAGTGGTGGAGTCAAACTTGGAGTTCTATAGCATAAGTTTAATAATCCTATTGCAAGATTTTAGGTCTTACCAGAGTATTGTGGCATTTGGAAGTTGTTTACAATTGTGCCCCATTTTAAAAATATGGTGTCGCATTAAGGAGCATGTTTGCTTTTGTTTGGGACAAGCAACTGTAAATAATCATGACATTTTCAGACTGCCAGTTTCTATAACAGAACAATTAGAATGTCATACTGCTTTGCAATACCAATTATAGCTCTTTAATGTATTTATTTAACCAAATAACATATAAATTAAGTAGATGTAATTACTATGCGCCACTGTTTCCAACGGATCAGGTTTATTTACATTTGTGCTTAAAACTAATATGCTGATGTACCAAAGGTTAAGCACTAGGGCTTGCCATTCTCTTCCTCAAAAATATCTCTCCAACGCATATTTGTATTGCGCCACAAAGCCATGCTGGAAAAAGAAAATAGGAGTACATCCAATTCACTGAGGCAAGATAACGGTCCGTGACATGCAGATGCAATCTCTACAAATGGCAATACAAAGTTTCAGACCAATAAAAGATCACACTGAAGTTCTCTGCAGTAGTTGATCAGCAGAGCAGTTCTACAAGTAATCATTAAGCTTAAGCCACAGTTAAGTGCAGTAATAATAAGAATAATAATCTCTTTAACTGGTGCTTTTTTTGAAAACATTAGGCATATTCCTTTAGTTAAAGGTCTAGTAGTGGAGTTCTTATGCATCTATCAATATCCTTTTAATTTGTCACAACAGGTAGCACACCCCCCTTCAGTGCAGAAAGTTGTGGGTTCTATTGCTACACCAGGGGAGGGATTGCTGAAAACACAGTACAGTATAAGTGTGTGCTGTCCTCCTGAGTGCGTCATCCTTCATATGAGATGCTAAACCGAGGGCCCATCTGCTTGAGTTGGTGTTATCTTAGGCGGAGATAAAAGATCCCACAGCACCTCTCAAAGAAGTCCTTTATTTTACACAACATAAACACACAATATTTGTATATTTTCAGACACACACATACACAGATTTATATATATATATATATATATATATATATATATATATATATATATACACACACACAAAACATTTCTACATTTTTTACCATTTTTTATTACACCTTCATTTTTATACTTCCATAATTGACTTCTACCCTTCTTCCACAATCATGACTTCTACCCTTCTTCCACAATCATTATCTAGTTTTCACAATATATCCGTCAACCCATTTTCCATTAAACAAAATTTCAATCTTTCATCCCAACTAACCCATACGACAAAGTAAATTATATAACCTTCTCACATATACTTTTATACATAATCATATCCATATTGTCATCAATATTTCAATTTTTTTTCTTCGCACAACTTTTTCAGAGTTTTGCAAAAAAAAAAAAAGTTTACTTGTCTCTTCCTTCCCATAAAACTTTCTTTCTATAAGACACAGTCCCCTTTACCAGTAACTTATTTATTACCGCTGCCCATAGGAAATAACCACACTGTACTACCTTGGTACACCACTTTTTTCTGACTCTAATGGTTTAATCACTTCTTCTGGTAAATTTCCCCATGAAATTACATGATAATACTGTTAACTGTTCATATTGTTTTATCACATTATTATACATCAGCAATTTTTAATGTTAGTATTTTTTCTTCATAATTTATAATTTCATTTACATACTCTATAATCTCCCAAACCTTTTTGTACTCCTATTTAAACATTCTCACTATTAAGTTCTCATTCTCTTCCTTTACCCACTTGAATACTCTATACAGGTTTAAAGAAGCACAATAAACAACTAGATTTAGTAACCCCAATCCCCCTTCATCTTCACTCACATACAAAACACACCTCTTTTCACCAAGTGTAATCCTGAACCCCATAATCAGAATCACATTTATTGGCCAAGTATGCACACATACAAAGAAATTGACTCCGATTTCAGTGACTCTCCAAGTATGAATTACATAAATGACATAACATACAATTAAGAAAAAGACAAATGACATACATATAACTATTAAGAACAACATAAAAAAGGAAATATACATATACATACAAGGTGCAAAGTGCAAATCAGTGCAAGAAATACTGAAACTCTGAAAGAAACAAGTATTAACAATATCTAAACAATACTGCAGAATCCTCGGAGGCTTAGGAAAAAGAAAACCCCAATCTAATAGGCTGAGTTAACAGTTTATGAACTTGGCCTGTGGAAAAAAACTGTTCTTGTATCTGCTTGATTTGGTGCAAATTAATCTGTAATGCCTGACTGATTGTAATAATTCAAAAAGATGGTGGCCTGGATGTGAAGGATCAGTGATGATCTCCCCTGCCCTTTTCATCACTCTGGAATAGTGCAGGTTCTGTAAGGAGGGTAAAGTAGCACCAATGATATTTTTGGCAGACCCGACTATTCGATGTAACCTACTTTCATCATGATTAAACAGAAATCCAAACCACACTGTTAAGGATGAGCTGAGAACAGACTCAATGACTGCTGTATAGAACTGAATCACAGTCACTGTGGGAAGTTGAACTTCCTCACCTGTCGCAGAAAGAACATTTGCTGTTGAAAGAATAAGAAAGAAAAACATCAATTGCACAATTTCCTTTTCATATTTTTGTGGGCTCATATAAACATTTAACATATATGCTGTTTTTCCCACCAGCACAGAATTCACCAGATAAACCTTTTTCCTGAATATTAGTCTACACATCTTCCACAGGAAACATATTTATTTTACTTTTCTCATAACCAGTAGAACTGATATTCTTCACATCCCTTCCATTTTATACCATGTATATTTTCTTCTCTAATATCTGAAATCAAAATTCTCAATACATTTCTACACATTTTCCCATACTTTACTTTTTCTTTCTTTCTTTCTTACATAATCCTGCCATTGAAAAAAAAACACTTTTTATACTTCTTTTTAAATTCAATCCGCCATTCAGATCAGTTTTTTATAGAAGTCATTCATGGTCATATGATCCTTCCATAATTTCAACTCTTCCCACTCTCCAATATCATCCCATAATCTCTCATTTATTTTTATTCCCTATTCATATTTTAATATACTCCCCTTCTTCCATTACCTCTATTCATATTGCTAAATGGTCTGAAAAACCTGTCACAACTGTATCACCATATGCCACCCCCAAACCTTCCGATAATACAAAATAATCACTCTCAGATCCAAGTGGCCCCCTTCTACAAGTCCATTCACTCTTATTCAACACAGTTGATTTAACCACATTTTTATCACTTCCTGTATTTTTCACATCTTTCACTTTTTTTTTTACATTTTTCCCTTTAAATCAGAATTGAAGTCCCTGTAATTATAATTTTCATGCTAACCACCACACAGTCTAATACTTGATGAAACAGATTTTCTTCCTTTGATAATTATGCATGCATATAATGCTATAATTCAATAAACATGTCCTCTCCACATCACATCCTCAACAGTTAACCTTCCCATTCATAGGACGATACTAGGCTATTGGCCCAGATGCCCTTATAAGCTTAGTCAAGAATTTTGCCCATGTTCCCACAAAGTCAGCACATGTTGCCCCTGTCCAGCAGGGACACAGGTAGAATCCTAGGGGTGTATTTTCTATTTCCCATCCAGTCATCCAGGTTACTTTTAAAGAGGGCTAGTGAGGTACTCTGCTTGACATGGAAAGGGAGTCTATTCCACAGATTGGGGAGAGTCTTTGGGACACAAATCTAGCCCACCAACAAGTTCCATTAATGTCACAGAGCAGGTTGAGGACTTGTGTGCGGGGAGCACTAGTGGAGTTTGACTTACAGATATGTAGCAACTCCATCAAGGCTGGGTCTGAGATAGCCTTGTATGCCAGCCCACAGGTCACCTCTGAACAGTCTGTACAAGACTGAGTAGAGGGACAGGGTTTTTAGCCTGTATGTATAGGACAGGTGTTTTAGACCTTGGATTTTCCTGGTCAGGAACCTCTGTGTTCTCTCCAGCTACTGCATGTGCTTGGCAAGGTATATGCCGAAGGGGGTACTGTACTCGATAATGGATCTGATAAGGAAGGAGTACAGGGATGTTATGACCTCTCTGTTCCTAGATGAAATGCCCTTACTTATAAGGTGGGCCATGTATACAGCTTTCAGTACAACGAAGGCAACATGGTGGTCAAAAGTCAGGTTGGTATCAACCTGGGTGCCCAAGTCCCTCACTACTAATTGCATGCTTGGAACATCGTTATTAATATGATAATTAGGGGGGATGCCATTTTCCCCAAAGGGGATAATGATGAATTTTTTGACATTCAGTTTGAGGCCATGCTTCTGGCACCAGTTACTAGTTTGGGTAAGGCCCTCTGCCAGGATGTTCACATCACTAGGGGAACTTAAGACTGTGCCCAGCTTGCAGTCATCTGCAAACTTGGTCAGCCACAGACCACTGGTTTTGGCTTGCACCTCAGAAAAGTATATCTCAAACAGTATATGCCCCCATGACCGATCCCTGGGGTACGCCTCTCTTTACCAGTCTTCACCTATTTTGACAGAGTGGGCTCTATCAGTAAGCCAGTTAGCTACCCATCTGGTAATATACGGGTTGATGCCTAGCTGGGAGCATTTATCTATTATGCCTGAGTAGGGGAATAGTGTCAAAGGCTTTGGCTAGGTCAAGGTAAGCAGTGTGCACTGTCTTATCCTAGTCCATGGCTTTGCTGACTGTTTCAAAGAAGTCGACCAAGTTTAACAGGCACAATCTCCCTTTCACAAAACCCAACTGTGTGGGGTCAAGCGTTTGGAGGTTGCCAATGTCCTTGTTTATAAGGTCCATTATAACATGTTCCATGGCCTTGCAGATCAAGCTAGTTAGGCTGATGGGCCTATAATTGCCTGGGTCAGTGGACACTCCACATTTGTGTAGTAGGATGACAGTGGCTGTCCTCCATTTAGCTGGGATGAAGCCAGTGCTCAGGCTTTAGTTGAACAGGGTGCCTAATGGTGCTGAGACCTCATGCCCGAGTTCATGTAGGATGCAGTCAGGGATGTTGTCAGGTCCCATGGAGGCTGTATTTTTTGCCATTGAGAGGGCATTAAAGACTTGCTCCCTGGTGATGAGGGGAGGGGGTCGGGTGCTGGGGATGTCTTGGTTTACTGATGGGGGGTCAGGGGGGTGAAGTTTTCACCAAACCTGTTTGCCAGCAGGTCGGGTATATCTACAGTGGTTGTGTATGTGGTGCTCTTGACCACCAGTTCAGAGCAGATGTGGGTGTTATCTTTTAGATTGTGGACATATGTAAAGAAGACCTTGTGACTGTTCTTAGTGATGTGGCCAATTTGGACTCAAAGTTGGCCTTAGAGGATTTCATCATTGACCTTATTTGCTTGTTCTGACAAAGGAGAGATTGCTTCCAACTTGGCACCTGCTCCTTCTTGGTCCTGGAGAGCAATTTTTTTCCTTTTATTACAGAGCTCGTTTATTGCTGCTGCTGTCCACCAGACAGGTTTACTCTTCCTTGAGGAAGATGATTTGGTTCTGTCAGGTATTGCTGAGTCCATGCAGCTATGCAATTGCTTATATAGTTTTTTGATGTTGGCTTGGACATTAGTGCTAGTTACAACTGAAGGGACGGTGGCTGTGAAGCTGCTTATACCTGCTCTCAGGAGATTGTAGTCAGCTTTGGAAAAGTTTTTTTTGTTTGACCCTGGCAAGGGGCAGGTCAGGGGAGATGGTGACTTTGAAAGTGATTGTTTTATGATCAGATCTTACCAATGAGGATGATAATGTAGGGGTGCTACACTGCCTACTCATGTTGGTTAGTACAAGGTCCAGGATATTTTCACCTATTATGGGGGTGTCAACCTGCTGACCCAATGCATTGGTTAAGTCAAGGAATCTCTGGGCATTTGTGTTTGGGCTAGAATAAGTCTTCCACTCTATGGTCGGGTAGGTAAAGTCACCAAGGATAAAGAAAGAGGGTTGAATCTTGATGAATTCAAGGCCAGATAGGTGGAGTGGGTGCCGAGTCATGTTGGGAGTCTGTAGGTAGCTGTGATTTGAGTAGGTGTTTTGTCAACAGTTAACTGCACTTGGAGTGTCTCCTATGTGTCATACTGTTTGACCAGCCTCGAGGTGTGTATGTCTTTGATAAATATTGAAACTCCACCTCCTTTGGCTTTGTAGCGCCCCCCCCCATTTGGGGTTTGAAAGTATGGCAGGACAAGTAACCTGTTAAGGCTAGGTTGCTCTCCGCAGCTTTGAACCAGGTTTCAGTGACTGCAAAAATGTCAACATCTTCCAGTGTGAGAAATCTTGCAATGAGTGCAGTTTCATGCTAAGACTCCTAGTGTTCAGCAGCATGACCTTTAAATTCCGTTTAGAAGACTTTTTCACGTTGGTAATTTTGTCCTCATGACTTTGCCTAAAAAAGGCACTATGGGGAGGCAAGGGCATTTGCCTGAAGCCCAGGGGAGACAAATGAAGGCCATCTTTGGCAAAGCATGGTGGTCCGTCAGTCATGTCCTCCCAATATGTCAGGTACAGGATTCCCTTGGAATGACACCAGAAACTAAGCCAAATGTTAAAGTCAATCATTTTCTGTTTTTATTGAGGCATCATTCTGGGTGACGGTAGGATGTTGCTTAAGGCTAGGAACATGTCTGCCTGAGACTGTATCAACTTTACATCCAATATTTTCATGTTTTTTTTTTTGTTTTGTTTTTTTAACAGAACACAGCCAAACCAGAAGAAACTTCCTATGTTCCATCTTATATTTTCACCTCACAATATTTGTTTGCAGTCTTTTACTTGTCAGAAATCTTACATCTTTTTGACAGAATAACATTCTCATCACATTTCACACACACCATGCCAGTATCCCTACCTTTCTTACAGTGTTAATGATACTGCTCACATTTACTGAAAGTACTCTAAAATTGTTTTTCCTTCTTTTAAGTTTAGATGAAATATTTTAAAATTTATGAACAAAAACTAAACTGCTGAAACTGAGGAAACCAAATAAAAACAAAAAAGAACCTCAGAGAAAACAGCACAGGGTACAAAAACCACAGTAAGGGGCACCAACCAACTGGAGACTTATATAGCACTTAAGTTCCACTTTAACACAGGAACTTCATCAGAAAAATGGAACAAAAGTGCTATACAAGTCTCCAGCTGGTTGTTGTACCTTTATGTGATTTTTACATTTTTGTTTTCCTAATTTTATTCTTTCCCCAACTAAATATTTTTCCTGGGTTTATGTGCAAAAATCCTTGATCCTTAGAATCAGATTTTTCATTGGCTAGAACTTCAAATAATTATTAGTATTAAGCCCCAACCTATCTTCCTGCACACGCTGATTCATTTTTTCCTTCCATATTTTTTCTTTTTCAGGTTTCGTCTTCACCTATTTCACTCTCTCCCCCAGCCTCTTGCTGTCCTTCCTCGGGTATATTTTCTTCCCTTTCCCCTCCTCCTTTTACAGTTTGCTCTTGGCAATCCATACAGAAGTGTCCTTCCCCCACACACAACCCGAATTCAGGCACACACCCTCTTGCTGTGCATTTTCTCCCCACATTGGTTTCCTTGTACCTTGTCATACTAATTAATTAAATGAGAAAAGTCCCCACAAAATAAACAATTTAGGCTGGCCAGCATTTCCTAATGTCCCTCTGTGACCAGCCACAAGAACAACACTTGGCAAGTGTTTCACCATGTTTTTCTCACATTTCAAAACAGCTTTCAACCACTACCCTCCATGTCATAAATTTCTCTCATCTCTAACTTTCATAATATCATCAACAGTTTTATACAGACCTGCCTGCATTTTTTTATCATCTTCTACCAGCTCATCAGTTCTAAACTGCAAAATAACATTTCTTTTAACATTTAAGATACTACCAGAAAAATAATTCTTCCACACATAAATGTCCTTCTTTTTGCTACTGTTCCAGAAATTCCACCATTACTCCATCATTTTCAAATGTTTTCACAAAATGTCTTTGTCCCAATATGTATAAAGATTGAATTTCTTGAGCTTTGAAACAAGCTTTCAAACCCAGAACAGTTACCAAATCATTTGATAAATAATCTGTGTCATTTTTACTCTTACAGTTCTTTCGTTCTTTAACAAAAAAAAAGTTTCATTTACACTTTGTCGCTGCTCTCCTTTTTGCCTGCGGTCACTACTGCATAAGTTTTAGTTATTGCAATATCTAATGCTAAAAAAACAGACACCTTCTCAGTTTGTTGTTACTTTACTCTTTTACTTTCGGTCATTGTTGCATAAGTTTTAACTGCTGCATTCTCTGTTGTCACATCATCTGATCCCTTTCGTGCATTACATTCCTCAGCATTTCAGAAAAAGTTATCTGCTATCTCACCCCACAAAACAAACTGTCACATGGATCATCCTGCTCAATTATTTTTAACAGATCATCATTTGCAAGCCATACTGATACCAGTTCTGTTATCTGCACCACTTCAACAGACTGTCATACTGACTTACTTCCTTCTACATGGAGACAGCTAAAAGCTGCTAATTTGTAACATCCACCACACAAGAATCTTTATTAACATCCTGAAGCTCTTTAATGAACATTTTTCATAATGCTCATTTTTTCTCCAGTTTCTCACTCTCTGCCTCCAAACTTTTCATAGCTTTTCTTTCCTCCTCTGTGCAAGTGCTTCCCTTAGGCCTCTTCCTTACTGTGGTAGGAGCCCTCTGGCACCACCTAGCAACTCCAAACAGTAGAGGACCTTCCCTGATGCTCTGGCCAAATTTCCCCTAGTATGATACACAGCGATTTGGCTCTCCCCTGAAAAGAGGCCACTTGCCTGGTAGGATTAATCCAGTCAACAAAAGGATAAATAAATAAATAAAAATTTTACAGTAAACAGGGGGCAGCAAAATCAAATGAAAGACTGCACTCCAATATTCTGAAACATGAGGGCATCCAACTACAATAAGATAATCAGGGATTTTCCATACTAGAATTATCACCACTATGAAAGCACAAATTTTTATTAAGTGCACTGAATGAGGCTAATAAAAAC
Source organism: Protopterus annectens (assembly GCF_019279795.1). NCBI lineage: Eukaryota > Metazoa > Chordata > Ceratodontiformes > Protopteridae > Protopterus > Protopterus annectens. The sequence continues at coordinate 90,574,913 of NC_056733.1, forward strand.
ATCTTAACAGCCTGCCTGTCAGTTTGCAGTGGCTCATCTTGTATGAAGAATAACAGGACAACACTTTGATTCTAAATAAAAGAAATCTAAGGATTGTTCTGACTGGTCAAGGTAATACAGCTATCATGGCACATCTGAAAGATACTATATCTAGGCCTTCTGCCACCTGTGTTAATGGCACAGCACAACATAATTTGATGGCTAAAAGTGGTTCAGAGAGAAAACTGAAATGATTGCACCAAAAAGAATTAATCAGAATGTCTCTTCAAGACATTGAACCCATCTGTATTTTTTAAACAGGAGTTGCAGGGACTGAAAACTTGTCTTGAGTGCTTGGCAGTAACAAAACCCACCAAATTAGAAGTTTTATGCCCTTGATATCCATAAACCGTGGCACAAGGGAACATTCATTGTCTCATATGAAACGTCTTGACATGAGAACCACCAATGTCTCAGGGCTCTAAACATCTCAGCAATGACCTGGACAAGCTTCCTTAACCTTTTCAGCAGCAGAATCATACAATCCCACGATGCAAAGCTAGACCTGAGATGGAACTGCAAAGACACTACATGACAGACAGTGTAAACAACACAGTCCAACATACTTTGTTACAAACAAAAACTCTATGCACCAAGAGGCTGACTATTAAAATATGGTGCGCCTGGGCTAAAGAAATGGTTTTGGAATTTGAGTCAAATGTGTAAGGAGGCAGTACATGTATATGTTTTACATGTGCAGTTTCTGTAAATCTTTCTGGAGTGATCACTTACCCAACATCCTCCACTATGGGTCATGGTGTTTTCTTACCCATCAGACTTAATACACCTCCCTACTATTACCTCCCTACTATTACTACAGAAGTATCCTCTTCCATTTCTTCTTCTTTATACCTAATGGACCTCTTGCTCTCCTTGGTGCTACAGTAGCACTTTCCACTGAAGCATCACCTTTCTTGTGGACTTCTCAACTATGTCCAACAGCCCTTTCACTTCATCTAATACTCACACCCCAATCTCCACGATACGTATAAGCTCTTTGTCTCCTTACTTTCTTATGTTCTCATTCATGCTGACCATAAATGCATAGAACTAGATGAAATGGCCCAGAGAAAGACAGATGAACTGGCACCTGAAAACTCATTTTGCTAACCCCATATACAAGATTCATTACTTGAAGCATCTCCTTCTGACTCAGCCTACTGTCTGTCCAAACACGTCAAGTAACACAAACAACTAGTTCAGTTTCCCCAGTTGTTCTTAACTTCAAATTTTATTTATCAAGACAGTTTTGAATTTGCTCTTTAAACGTTTGGGGTGTAACTCACTTTTGCTCCCAAGTATCACTTCCACTAGTATGTTAAAACATCACATTATAACCAATCCCAATGCAAGTTCGTCAAAAAGTGAGGAATGGAGAAGCCCTTGTACCTGTGCCCTGTCAAAGTAATGTAATGACTATAAATCTTATAGTTTTGGATGAGGTAGCCAGTTGTCATTGATGCAGCAAACAGGGATGAAAAACTTCTTGTCTGGCCCCAGTTGCCATTGAAATGAAACCCAGTCTACAGGTGCAATATGGGACAGTGTTTAGTGCCGAACTTGTAAGCAACAAAGTTAGCATTAAATAGGAATGGAAGAAATTTGATGAGGATAAAAAAAACATGCTGCTTACCACACAAACAAACATTGCGTAACAAAATGGTCAATGCACCACATACTGTATTAATTTCTACCCACCAAATGCTTCATACTGTCTCAGTTTTACTGATCTCACACATCTTTAAACACCACTGTTGCAATCATACCTCAGTATGACCTCTTAGTGCAAGACGTCTGGACAAATCATAAAATAATGGGGGCACATAGACCCAAAACTAGCTACTGATTTTCCAATATTGCTCTTAACTTCGAAAAATGAGTATAGGATTTGTGTTGGCATGCATTTTTGTAAAGACATGAAGTATGAAACTCAAATGTATGTCAGATAGTGATGGCAATCCTGGGTGATTTGAAAGAAAACCAAAAATTTTATGAGAAACAGACCAAAAATATGAGGGAACTGCCTAGGAAATATGTGGACAGTTAAATTAAAACCATACGTCTTAACACCAGTCCAAAACAGACTTCAGTAAAGAAAGATGCTACAATGTTTCAATTTGCACATGAGGACATGCATTGTGATGCCTTAATCTTCAAACGGAGGAGTCCCTGCAGCATGAGTACTGGTTAATCATAAATACGTGCATTCAACTACAACTTAACCTTAAAAATTACTTTCTATAGAGATCGCCTATAACCGCAGGCAGGGCTAGCCAATCGCTGTTGAAGTGACACCCCGACCCCATGTGCAAAAATTGGGAATAGGGGTGTTGGTTGGTTGGACATATCGCCTATAACAATTATGAAAAAAGTGTTCTGCGCGATACCAATGAAGGCACACGCACGTGAGCCTCAAATGAGGATGTGAAATCCCTAATGTGATAGTAGAAGGGCGGGCAACCAGAGACACCACACAACACAGTACACCTGCAACAATTAGTTAAATGATGGTATGCTTCCCAGAAACTGCACAAAAAAAATCAAAGCTAATTTAAGCAACATTACAGCATTGAGCTTATGGACATTATACACAAACTGTCACAATATGTACGCAAACGGATGAAAGGAAATAAAACATTTGTTTTACCGATAAATCTTTCAGTGACCATTTCGCGGGCAGTGAGGTCTCCATACACGTCTGACAATTTCATGATTAAACTTCTGACTTCCTGACTTTCTGTGAAAGCTTCCAACAAATTTCCCTTTGCTATCACATCAGTTTCTGGCAATTCTCCTCCGTTTTGCTCGGGCTTATCATTGTCGCTGAATTCCATTTTCTCACTTGTCTAACCCCACTGAAACAGCGCACAGTTCCAATAAACAGCACAAATGTCAAAGACAACCTGGATTTGGGTACACAGTAACAAATATGTTCAAAGCCTGCAAACTGGCAACAGGAATGAAGAAGAAACTAGGTTGTGACTGCTACTGTCTCAGTTCTACAGTTATTCTTTTTTTACAGGAGAATAATACAAAGCACAAAGCTTTATGAAAATAATGAATAAACTTAAATGAAAGCATTGCATTACACCCTGGCCTTTCCGTGCATGGTTTCTAGGATACACATTTATGTGCAACAAGAAAACCATTCCACTGCACCCTGTGTAACATCATTTAATGCTCCTGTTATATGTATTAAAGACAAGAACAGTCTACTAGTAACAACTCCACAGCAGTATTGAAGTAGGCATATTTCCAATGACTTAAGCCTTTTTGCAAGTAGAAGCATTTCAGGCGAACTGCATACTTTGTTTGGTTTACCGGGTTTGCCTGATACTTCTCACCCCCAACTCTGCACTTGTAATATGACCTTATGGTGTACATATTATGTATAAATCATTAAATAAAAACCTGCTTTAAACCCCGCCGTTTTTAGCGGAGGCCCGGGGGCAAAAGTTCCAATATATTACAAATATTTTTAAACAGACAGCCAGTAGTGTATATACAAAAACAGACATTAAGCAATATACATTAACAAATACACATTTATTTGCTAATTAGACTAAATTCAGGAGAAATAAAGGTCACTATTACAGTATAAAAGATACCTATGCATTAGCAGGTATTGAACAATGAGCACCTGATGAGGTATATTAGTGAGCTGGTCAAATAGATAACAGATCATGGAATTAGTGCTTAGAAATTCAAAGAAATTAATGTGAGGAAGAAAATGATTATAAATATATACGTTTGTCATAAGGATACATCAGAAGTACTGACTTGGTGGGGGGGGGGGGGGGGGGTAGCAGTGTCCTAAAACTATGTATATAGCTGGGAGATACCAGTAAAACATTTCAAGTATTTGTGAAGACTAGTTGTGGTGTATATAATTCTGAATGAACAGAAATGGCTTGATGATATGCAAAGCTGAAGATAACAGCGGCATTTACTTAGGAGATAAACAGGAGCAGATCCATTGATCTGATAGGTGAAGTTTAAAAAAAGTAGTATTCTGAATGGATTTCATTGTTAGTGGGATGTGATTCTGTAGTAACACTGAGTATAGTGAGTCACCTGCAGTATTGGATGATTTGGTTACAGTGATTAGTGAGTTTTCTCTGTTGTAAGGTACTATGCCACATTCCCTTTTTTTTTGCCAAGAGCTCCGTTTATAGATCGGGTTCTAGTGAAAAGTGTGTATGCTGAATTCAGACTTCTTTGGTTTGGCCCTACCAACAACATATCATTTAAAAATTCAAAATTATAGCCAACTTGGGAAACTGGCACATTACTTTCAACGCTTCCATTTATAAATATAAACATGGCATTTGTAGAGGTGCATTCTTATAAATTAAGCATGTTTGTATGGCTGTATACATTAAGCTTTAGTTTCAGCAGTTCTAAATATTCTGTGCTGCTCAGGATGTAACGTTTCCAAGAGGTGCTCAGAAAAAATATGGTACTTGTCTGAGTACACCGAGTATGACTAGCTATCCCCTTGGTATAAAATGAAATTTTGAGAATATGAAATATTGCATTTAGTGACTAGCTTATCTTTTAAAACGCTAAAATGTTTTCAATGCATACACATTCCATGAGCAACAGAACTGTAGTTACTATTTCATGATCTGAATGCCATTTTATAACTAAAGGGTTTTTCTAGTCTACCAGAGTTTTGGTGAAAACATTGTTACAAAAATAAATAAATATATGCCTACATACATAAATAAGGGGCTGCATTTCACAAGTAGCTCATCTAAGTGTAGGGAAGTGTGAATGTAATTTTTAAATAACATTTGTCAGCTTCTCTCAGTGTAACTGTAAAACCCAAAGCCAGGTCAGCCAGCAGCCAAACCTTGCTTCTCCCAACCAACGGACCAAAGACTCCCATTAGTATCCCCAGCAACCTGCCTCACCTTTTTAAAGCTGTAAGCCCTGTAAGTAGCCACGGTTGCAGTACCTGCTGTGGCCACTAGGTGGCTCCCTTCTCCTAGGGATATTTCCCTCTGTAAACAATTTCTACCCAGTAAACTCTCTTTATCTTACCCTCTGTTAGCCCCTTCGTGCTCCACCGTCTCTGTCTACTATCTCTACTACTTCTAGCATTAACTCACTCCTAACTCTCGCCATTAAACAAACTAATATCCCCTTGGTTTACTCACCTGTACTATTAGCACTTCACTGATTGTTTCACCTGAATCTCTTCTTCTTTGGCTCTTCCCGCTCCGTTAAGCCCGGCTCACTCCGCTCCCCTACCCTAGCCCCAATTCCCACCCACCCCAGGGGTCCTACATTTATCTCACATGTAGGCACACCCCTTTCCAATCCACTCCAATCAAATCCCTAGCATCTCAAACTAAACAACCCTCTTTGTCAAAACCACACCCACCAATTTAACAAAACTACCTCCTCCCCTAGCTTAACACTATACCTACTACATCATAGCCCTACCTTCTCCCCTACCTTCCCAGTGTACTACTACCCTACACCACACCTTCAAACTATATCTCACTTCTCTGCAAACCTCCATTCAAACCAAGATGCCCATATTAACCATCCATCCACTACTGAAAATACTTATCTCCCTTTTACTATTATCTTCTCTTGTAACTACTTACATCCTAACCTCCTATGAATACTCCCTGAATATTTCTCTTTCACTTCCCTCAAAATACACCTCTACACCTGCAACATCTTTATCCCCAGCCTTCTTACACTCACACTCACAACCCATCTACCTACTAGCTAAATACCACAGACTAGTACACTGCAAGTTAAAAAAATTAAATCCAAGAAAACATTTGACTCTCTCTATAAACTTACCCAACAAAAACATTTCACACTCCTCCACTTACTACTAGATGGAGATATTCACCCCAATCCAGGCCCACATAATAATAAAACCAAAACACAACAAAATCAAACCAAACCTTTATCTCTCTCATTCTCTAAACCCTCCAACTCACTTTCCATTGCCCATCTCAATATATGTAGTATTTGTAATAAAATTAGTCAACTCCATGCCCTTTTAGAAACCCATCAATTTGATATTTTATGCCTAACGGAAACTTGGCTGAAGCCTTCAATTAAAGACATTGAAATTACCCCACCTGGTTATAACATTATTAGACTAGATCGCACTACCAGAAAGGGAGGAGGGGTAGCTATTCTGTATAAAACAAACCTCCAAATTATTCCTCTAGACCTGACTCTTACTCAAGACGATAATGCTGACGTAATTAGCTCTAAACTTCGAGTCAATACTACTAAATCCATAAACCTCATTTGTGCATATCTCCCTCCTGGAAATAATATCAACACCCTTGAACATATCCTTAACCAACTCTCTACCAAACTCCCTCAAGAAACACTAGTCTTAGGAGACTTTAACATAGATTGGCATTCCTGTAACAGTGCTAACCCCACTTCCCATATCAACCTTTATGGCTTCAAACAACTCATAAATAGTCCCACCAGAACCAATAAAACAGACAATATGGAAACCACCTTAGACTGGATTCTTACTAATACTCCCTTACAAACCTACCAATCAGGCACCCTTCTTGATGACCTTAGTGATCACTCTCTAACCTATATCATTAGATGCAAAACTAACCTAACCTTACCTACCACTTTCAGAACTCTACATTCAAAAAAACAATTTAACCCTGTTCAGTTTCAAGCTGAACTTTCACAATGTAATTGGGCCCCACTAAAACATCTCCCACTGAACGAAGCAGTGGAATACTTCAATTCATCATTCCTATCTATCCTAGATCAACATGCCCCAAGTCGTACCATTAGAACCAAAACTAAAACAGCGCCCTGGCTAACCATGAGTACTAAGCAAAAAATCATCCTCAAAAATAAATCTTGGGATAAATGGCGATCTACTAAAAACCAAATTGACCACCAAAACTTTAGAGAGCTTAGAAACAGTACCAAAAAAGCCATTCTGACAGATAAAAAGAACTATTACTTTCAACTACAGAAAACCACCAAAAAGGAACCTAAAAATGTTGGAACAGTATTAATAATCTTCTAACCCCAGGCCAAGCAATTACACCCAACCCTCAAGATTCTGACTCTGACAATCCCACACAAATAGCCAATGACTTTAATTCTTTCTTCACCAATTCCATACAAACTCTAGCAAATCACCTATCTCCTGACACTTCTAAACTACTCTCACCTACTTTAAAAACACTCTTCCTCCCTTCACCTACAACCTGTATCTACCTCCTATATCCAATCTCTAATCCAAAACTTAAACCTACCACCCCATCTGCAGACAAGCTTCCTGCAGAATTCCTGCAAATAGCAGCAAAAGCCATTGCTTACCCAGTCTCTATCCTAATAAATAGATCTATAAAAGAAGGTATTTTCCCTGCGATCTGGAAGATATCCCACATCATTCCCCTACACAAAGGAGGCAAGTCTAATGACTTCTCTAACTTTCGTCCCATAGTACTTCTATCTCCCTTAGCCAAAATTATGGAAAAATGTATACACAAACAACTACTTAACCATCTCCTCCATAATAACCTACTTGCTAACAGTCAACATGGATTTAGACCTTCCCACAGTACTACCACAGCTTTACTCTCCTTTACCAACACCATCAACTATAACCGTAACAATAATAAACTTACATCTTCTCTATTCATAGACCTATCAAAAGCCTTTGACATGGTTAATCATATACTTCTTCTGTACACACTAAAATCTCTTGCACTGGATCCCTCTTCCTTAACCTGGTTTACTTCTTATCTAGAAAACCGTCACCAGGCAGTACTCTGGAAAAATTCACTATCTGCTCTCCTTCCTATCTCTTTAGGAGTACCTCAAGGGTCTATCCTAGGCCCACTTCTATTTTCTATCTTTATTAACGACCTCCAATCAGCTATCCCTAACACTACCTGCATACAATATGCAGATGATTCCACTATAATTTGCACTGCTTCCTCTCAAACAGAACTCCAGTCTCTTACACAAAAAGCCTTTTCAACTGTTGAACAGTGGTTCTCTGACCGCTGTCTACTCCTTAACCCTAAGAAAACCAAATTGTTACTATTTTCACCTACCTGTAAATCTACTTCTATAAACTTCTCTATTACTTCCACTGATAACACTCAAATTTCTCCTGATTCTTCAACAAAACTTCTAGGTGTTACTATTGACAATAATCTTAACTATGATTGTCACATCAACAACACAATAAAAGCAGTTAATAAAAAGATTGGATCCCTGTACAGAATCAAACCCTTCCTTACACCTCAAGCCCGGACCACCTTAGCCCAATCACACCTTATCTCTACCCTTCTATATGCTTCCCCTATTTTCACTAATCTATCTAAAAGTAACCTTAAGAAACTTACTACATCTTACCATAATATTGCTCGATTTGCCACAGGATCTCAGTTTAGAACTCACCACTGTCTAAACTTAAAACAACTAGACTGGCTTGAACTTCCTAACAAGCTCATTTATCAACAACTCTTAACAGCTCACAAAATTCTATATCAACCATCTAAAACATCAGTTCTCAGTAATCTCTTGACTCCCTATAACAACCTGAAACAACTACGTTCTTCAGACAAACTACTAGTTAATAGTACCAAAACTATTAATTCTGCAGGTAATTGCCTTTTTTCCAACTCAGTTGGCAAAATATGGAACAACCTTCCATCAAATATCTCCTCTTTGGCCACTCTTTAAGAAACAACTGCAAACACATCTTAATAAATTCTGGCTTTGCTCTTGTACCAACCCTGACTAACCTACCTTCTTCATTTCCTCTACCACAATTCTTCCTTCTCTGCTATGATATCCTGACTGACTTCCTCTGACATAATATCTTTGTAGATATTACTGATCTCATACATGTTGTATTAAAAAAAAAAAAAAATTTATATTGTCTACCATTTTTTCAAACAATGTATTGATACACTGTATGACTAGATACTATCAAATTTCATATTGAAAGTCGTTAACCATTTACTTGAATATTTTCTTGTTTTGGATATTTTTTACTCTTAGATGTGTATTACCTGTACTAAAATCTTCTTATCCTTTATGCTTAATGCTTTTGTTTTATGTGTATTTGTATTCTCTAATCTTGTTTTAACCAATGGAGCTTTTCTCCCCGGGCCTCCACTGAAAATGGACATTGATCCAGCTGGATTAGCCCGGTCAACAAATGTAAAATAAAATAAACAAATAAATAAATAAATAAGTCTTCTAGAGGAGTAAGGTATGTATGCATACATAAAGAAATAACTAAATAAAGGATCTAATCTTGGAGTAGTAAGGAAGCATATTTCACCAGTACAACAACAGCCAGGTACATGGGTACAGCCAGAGTTATGATTTCTGGATTTTTGCACCAACTCTCTGAATGTAGCCTTCTCCCTCACAACTAAAATGAAAGAGATGACAAAAACTAAAATTCCATACAAACAAGAGCCATGTATTTTACCCAAACAAAGCAGTAACATCTGACAATGAATTCTAAGGCACAACCTCTCTATAAAGTAGTATTTATGAATGTTTGAATTACAAGCTCCCAGTTCTTCATCAGGCCATAGGGTACAGAATATGGATCTAATGATACATCAGCATTTGTATTTCTCTATGTGGTGTTTCAGCTAAGAATTTCAGGTTTGCAGTAAAGACAGGTAACCCAACATTTGTTAAATTAAAGTCAGTGACAATGCTCCGGTTTCCTCCCACGTCCCAAAGACATGCTGTAGGTAGATTGGACACTCCAAATTGGCCCTAGGTGTGAGTGTGTGCATGTGCATGTGTGTGCCTTCTGTGGAAGGTTGGCTGCCGGGCAGGCAACTCGATACTGTAAAACTCCACTGCCAGTCATGAGCAGACTGGTGATCCGCTGTGGCGACCCCTAACCCGGATAAGCCGAAAGGAGATGATGACAATTAAATCTGTTAATAAAAGTACACACAGAACAATAACCACAGTTCGAGTATATTCAGAGACTGACCTCAGGTTAAAATATCTAAACTGCTCATTGCATACAGAAATTATAATCCTTTTAATTCCCCCGGATTTACTAATCTTCCATGCAGGACTAGTCTAGTCCTGCACGGAAGCAGACGTTTAGGAGGATGGCAGGGCGCCATGCATATTAATGAAGGCACGCTGCCTGAACTCCTAATCCTACACGGAGCATGTACGAGTGCATGGGGCGTGTCTGAAAGCAGAGCTCTAAGAATAAACACACCCCTGCAAAGTAGAACAGCAGAAATTTATTTATTATTATTTATTTTATTTTACATTTGTTGACCGGGCTAGTCTAACTGGATAAATGTCCATTTTCAGGAGAGGCCCAGGGAGAAAAGCTCCACAAAAAGATATGCACAAAAACAGGACATTGAACTACAACTACAAGATACTTGTAAGACAATAACAAGTGTTCCATTGTAGCTTAGCATACATGTTAGATAAAAACAGAGAAGAACATATAAGATACAACTATTTTTTTTCTAAGACTGTGAGAAGAAGAAAATAAAGAGAGTATTTAGAAAGGTGTGGAAGATACCAGAGCAAAGTAATAAGCAGGAACAGGTACGTTCAAGTACAAGAAAGTGTAAATAAATGAGCAAGACCGCTCATAGGTGTCCGCATATCCCCACCAACAGTCCCCCATGTGTACAACAGCAACAGGACATAAAAATAAAAAGAAGTAACCCCTTTATTTATTTTTAAAACCCCGAGTACAGCTAACCATAGGTGCGCGGATGGGCCCATCGCTTAGCTATGGTTAAAGCAGCTTAAAAGGCTTAAGAGGATAACAAGGAAGATATATGCAAATGAAACAGCACAGCAATAGTGTAGTGGTCAAAGCATCCGCCTAACGAGCAGATATTCCCGGTTCAAGTCCCACTGTAGCATATACCATTTTCCATGTGAAATCTGTATATGAACATTTATTTACATTTTATTGCTGTGTAACCTACTAAATAACATTTAAATGTGAACTGGAGTACTGCATTAAATGCACATGTGAAGAGTCAGTACCATAATGAATAAGTCAGCAGTAAGCAGAAGTAAGCACAGATAAGCAGTAGTAAACATATATAAGCACTAGTAAGTGTGTGCAAGTGCGTTTGCATGGGGTGAAGCACCGCCGACACAGATTAAGCAAAGGAGAAGCAAACTGGGTGTAAGACACTTTGACCAGAATTCAGCAGTGCTTATCTCTGTGCAAACCTGCTTACAACCGCATGAAAGTGCCTTAAGCACACCGTATCCAATGGCCGGTGTTCTGCCCAGCAACAAAACAAACAGCTTCTTCAGGGCCGGATCCCAGAACCATGCACACCATACACAAAACAGTTTACCACTAAGCCATGTCAGATATGGAAAAATTGTATGTTGTCAGAAACATAACCCCAGCCCACTCATGCAACAGTACAGAGAATGTATACCTACAGCTAGATGAGCATCTGTGTGCAAATATATCACTATCTAAACGGATACAACATATCTATAGATGTAGTCACACACACATATATATATATATATATATATATATATATATATATATATATATATATATATATATATACATATATATAAATATCCAGAAATATATACATATATATATATATACACACACACAAATATATGAACAGAACACACAAATATATGAACAGATATACATGCAAATGCTGACAACTACACATATATATATGTCAACATTTATATGTCCACATATACACATCAAGTGACATATGTATGCAGATATACGTCTCCGTAGGTATATTCCAACATAGTTAGAAATATGTAAGCAAATATATATACCCACAGAGGTATATATGGCCAGACATCTGTAGATAACAATGGTAGATGAACAGAAACATATATGTCCACATGCACCGTCAATGGGCCCGAGAGGCCCCAAACAATATATATCATGTATGAATTTGCATACCCCCCACCCAGCCAAACACGTCCGTCCTGCAATAGACTACCAAGCTCATAGTATTGTATGTCTGTCATTGAACTAGGGAATTAAATTAGCTCTTTATGTGTCACATGTCAACATCACATACCCCTCTCCCCCACCCACTAGGCGGGCCGAGCAGTACAGGCCCATTCAACCCAGGCCATCCCCAACCCATACATGCATAACCCACAGTTCTGCTTCCCCCCACCCGCAGCACACGCGCAGCCACCATCCCTACCCTGGTTACCAGCCCGTAGCTACCACACCACTACACATTCCCCCCCCCCCTCGGGACCCATCCTGCATGATGTTCTGACCCAAGTATCCTAGGTGTGGCACACGCCATAGACCATGCACATAGCCAGGGGTACCTATGTAACCCTGGGTGTAGACGAAGGTTGAATACCCAATGTGTGGGTTGTCCTACATGGGTCGAATTTATTTCTGGTACTAATAGATGTCACGTGTGACTCTGTGTACACTAATAGATTTAGTTGTAGGTATCGCAAAGCATACGTGGCACACAAGGTTGGCCGGTATGCACATGAAACACAGTATCCAGCAATACCAGTCAACATTACAGGATATGTAGCTAAATATTTAGAGGTATATGTGTTTGTATAAATACCCATAACTATATAGATATATACCTCCCCCTCTCTGTAGTACAAATGTATACATACATAGATAGACATATAAATAAATACCTATATGCAGACACCCATACAGCCATATGTCATTATATATATATATATATATATATATATATATATATATATATATATATATATATATAGAATCAATCCCCCCCCCCGAGCTAGACAGGTGAAACATACAAACACACAATAAAAGTAAACAAACCACTGCTTCCCAGACTACAGGCAGGATACTACCAGTGGGAGAGACCCGCTAAGTCTAATCTTGAAACAAAGATAAGAATGTCCCTTGTGGGACAACCCAAAAATTCTATGCATATTTGGGTTTCCAGCCATTACACAGATGTCTAAAGGCAGGGCACGCATGTTCTCAGACTACAAGGTTGGGGAAGCCTGATGATCCATGGGGCGAGACAACATACGTGATGGGTCCCGAGAAGTGGGGAGTGGGTAGTGTGTACTGGTGTGGCCAGACCCAACCTGCACCCGGAGTAAGGAACAGTGCCAAAGAAGAGGTGCGGGTGGGGAATTATGGGTATGTAATTATGGGCCTAGGCGTGCAGTTGTTGGCTGGAGCGGCTCTATGTGGACCACCCCAGGGATGTAAGCAATAGTGTACATTAGGCAGACCCGACACCTAATGAGCAGCCACACCCAGTATAAGTCCCCCAGATGTGTCATTGCAAACCCACTAAATGACAACAAAAAACACATGGTCACAATACCCCACTGTAGGCATGTAAGCCAGGGGTGTGAGTGTCCAGACCTACTCACAAATGCAGGGTATATACACAGCTGTCCTTGTAGAAGAAATGGCTAGCTGTGGACCTTCTGTCAGCCGTCCTGCACATCCCTGGACATGTCCCCTACTATCAGCCCCTCTGTGTGTCCCAATAACACCACTTACCTATCGACCCCTATTGCATTCGTAGCAATGTTCACAGTCACAAGTAGGTGACACCCTCCACACAACTATATTGGCAGAATCTGGAACCCCCAACCCAGGTGTATTATCGCAGCTCCTGTTTGAGTGGCAGTAAGCAATGGCCACACTGGTTAAGAAATGTGGAGACCAACCCAGTGTAAGATGCCGTAACCGGAGTTTAGCAAGTCTGAGCCTACCACACACCAGCGCATACCTGCCTACACTTCCCCCACAGTGCCTTAGGCATGCTGTAGCTCACAGTCCTCGCCATGGCCAGTAACAACTTAATCAGCACTCCCGGGCCACCCCCCTGCATACTATAGTCAAAGTGAGTTACCACAAAGGCATGGCAGATATACAATCAGCTGCTGTTATCACAAACATATCACACGGCACAGTCAGTCAACAGTATAGGAAATGCATGTAAGTATGTACATTAATACCAGCAAACATGTGCACAGTGCTCAGTCACAGTATTCCGAGCAGTCTGTGAGTACCAATGAACAGTGCCTGTCCATGCATACTGTGAGAACAGTGCTCTTGTATAATACTGAAAAGAGGAATGGAAAACGGGGCACGGCGTGGGGGCGTGTTTCATCTGTGGAAGTGGGAGATGAGGCTGGTCTGGTGTGTGAGCAAACTGCTGCTTCTCAAAACCCTGGCAGAATGCTACCAGTGGGAGAAACAGTGTAGACCAGCAAAGTGTACTCGTGACACAACAACAGGTCCATCCCTGCTGGGATGCACCAGACTTTATGGGTCACAATGATGTTTCCACCAGTATCGGAGGTGGATGAAGGGAAGGCTCGAATGTACATGGACTAAATGGATGAAGAGCCTGCAGAAGGTTGCATAGAGACAGTAATATGGAGGAGTACCGAGACGTGCAGAGAGGGAAATGTGTGGAGGTGTGGTATGGCAGGGCTAGCAACTGCAGAATGGATGGATACTGTGTACATGGAGCTCGGGGGGCAGGGAAAGGGAGCATGGGTATGACATTAAGGTAAAAATATGCAAATTACACAGAACTGCAATAGTGTAGTGGGTAGAGCATCCGTCTACTGCACATGCATTCTCGGTTCGAGTCCCACTGCAGCACATTCTATTTTCCATGTGAAATCGGTATAACAACATCATTTTCCTGTATAACCTACTAAATGACATTTACACTTGCACAGAAGTACTGAATTACATATAGCCCACTCACTTTTCAAAGGACATGAGATGACACACAGATATGTATACACAGACAACCTTTAATGGTGTATTTTACAATAATGTATGCCATTACCGACAGACAGTGCGGATATATAACATACTATGCTGTCCAGGACAGGCCCATCAGTTTGTACAACTGTGGACAAAGGATTTGCCATCAAGATAGGTAACAATAAACAATAACAGATGTAGTTCAGCAGCCGCCAGTCACACCCCATAGTCAAGGCCTAGGGGTACATTTATTACCTGTGATAATGTCTATGTATCTGTCACATGTATGGACCCTGACCAACAAATGTTGTGGGAGTCCACAATATGACTGGGATGATAGCAGGAATGCTAGCAGTATATTATGATAGGCCAATACCAAACAATCCCTAACCATATCACACCAGGGCAAAGCCAGACATATATGTGGAGGACAGAGGCAGGAACATAGGGCCATGCTCGTAATATTGCTGTTACACACCCTGCACATTGCTGGTGTTACAGGATTCATTGCAACATACCCTTATGCAGGAATAACACATCAGGAACACAACTGGAAGTAGCCATGTACTGATAGCACGCAACAGACAGATTGCTGGGGATATATCTAGGACAAGCCCTGTGTGGTGCACAGGCAAAAGCAAACAGATAATCCACTGGCCATCATGTGGATAGGCCCACTGTTGAGAGCTATGCAGACAGGCTGCATTCCATCCTAAACTACTATGTACACGCAAACAGTGCAAGACCAGCAATATACAAAGCACATAACAGCACTACTCACTCTGTCTGTAGGTCTGGAACGTCTTTAGATTGTGTAGTTGTCCTGTGTCTGCAAGCCCCGCTGTAATAGGTACTGCAATCTGACATCTGTAACACTGCTGCCCACATACAGGAAGGATGTCCTCCATACTAGAAAGGTGAAGGGACAACACCCACATGAGTAAGCAATTTATAGTACTGGATTGCCATGGCGATGGTTAACAGAATCACTACACAGCAGGCTGCATGCAGTCAGCACTGATTGGCGCAGAGCCCATCACCTGATCATGTGCATCACCTACAAAAGTCATGCTGAAATCCATTCAAACCAACTCATTTGTTCTACTGGAGAGGGAGAGAGAGAGAGAGAGAGAAAGAAAGAAAGAAAGAAAGAAAGAAAGAAAGAAAGAAAGAAAAGAAAAGAAAAAGAAAGAAAAGGAAAACAAAAACAAACTTATTAAATGGAACTCACACAGTGGGGAACAAATAACTACAGGCCACAACCAGGAAGGCGTCACACCCGTCCAAACACTAAAAGGTATGTACAACATAACTGTATGTAATTTAATGAGCATGTGGTATAGATTCTCAGGATTTATGATGTAGAACGTTTGATATGTGCCATCTGTAGTTGTCCCTGTAATGATGTCCCACTGAACAACTGCTCTGGACAATACTGTCTGTCCCTGTAAGCAGTGGGACATACTCGCCAACTGTGCAGATCAGCAATGAATGACAAAGATGTCAGCCATAATATCTGTGTATGTTATGTCAGTGTGGACAATAGCTGTTGGTGGATGTACTGCCGTCATGATAGACACATGGGTGTCAGAGCACACCACTTGCAGGACAGTCATGTGAATGTGTAATGTAGCATGCACAAATGCCATAGGTCTGTAATAGGTGTACCAGCAATCTCACAACATAGTTACCACCCTAATGTTAGGCTGCATTCACATGTGGTACCTGTCTGTGTTGCAGCAAGGCAGAACAGTGCAGCTGTGAATGAAAGATGGTTACAGAATGCGGACTGGATGTCTGTATGCACTCCACATATCTATGTGATACGGGTGATATGTATGTGTACAGATACAGACACTCATATAGACATAGGTATATCAACAACGTACATCATATATCTACACATATATGTACATAGATGTATATTTATACACACACACACACATATATATATATATATATATATATATATATATATATTATATATATAGTGGCACTGACAATGGTATGCACGTGAAATAGTCTGTAACAGGCCAGCAAAGATAAGTGTCCCCTTAGGGAGCATGGCTACAAACACATAGCACAAAGTGTGGCACATACACATAGCACAAAGCTTGGTACAATACAACATATATATGAATGGTAGGTAAGCATTTGGCATAACAATTGCAGTCTGTGAATGTGTTGTTGCAGCTGATATGGTGGGGGGAGACATATATGTGTATTAAGAACTATGGTAACCCTGCTGTATGGGTGGCTCAGACCTGTTTCCATCCTTATGTCTTCCAGGAATCATGTTGCATAGTCGCCTTCACGCGTACAGCGCCACTGAAACGGCTATCATCATCGACCACCTGGTACAGCACTACGTACTTCTTTTTGGCTGGACAGCCCATGACCAGCAGGAGAGGACCACCCTGTGGAATGAGCTAGTCCACAGGGTCAATGATATCGGACTGCATAACTGCAGCTATGAGCAGGTCCGGCATTATTGCACCGACCTGCTTTGCCATGTACGTCAGCGTGCAGCTGCCGTAAGGGGGACCACCTCGCAATGGGGGGGCAACCCACCCATCCACCCCTCACCCATGTGAAGGAGCTTCTCAGCAGCCTAGTGGCACCTGTCTGCCCACAGCATCAACACCTGGCAAGGCACATCTTGGAGGTGGGTGCCAATGACACACCAGCTGAGGAGCATGCAGGTAAGGCCCAAGGGCACATTGGTACACCACTTGTGTGTATACATCTGCATCTGTACAGGTACATCATGCAAAACTGAGATGTCATATACATAGTCTGCTACTGTGTAGTAGAAATAAACTGTTGTGTATAAGCTGTAATATTGTGTAATTCTACTGTTGATGTAATGTAATGCTGCACTCACCTGTTATGAATGCCACAGCTATGGCCACTGACATCAGCTTTCTCGCACTCCTATGTAGGTCCCCTCCACCAGCAGTCCATAGCCGGTGAGTATGGTTCGTGTTCATGCATGATGATAAACTGGGCATGTAATAGCTATGGGCTATCCCCCATGCACACGTCTAACACACCTACCCATACTGCATGCTGTACATGTTCACGTTTTGTTGCTGAGAAATGCACTGCATCACAGTAGAGACCATGCTGGGGTATCAGAAGGGTACAACAGACACATGCAAGATAACTAACATCCTGTCAATGTGCAATATGTCCACAGGGATGTGACGTGTGGCAGGACACACAGCCTACAGTAGGGACATGTGTGACTCAACACTACCATGGCTGCAGCTGCACAAAATCAGGTTAATTAAACATTGCAGATGTAACCCTGACCCCACAGCACTCGTGACAGCATTGTGTGCACTCCAAGGGATGTGCACATGAGTAGACCTTGCAACCATGCAGAGGTCTGGGACATGTGTAGGGCACCCCTCACAGCCATGGTAAGGCCTGCTGGTTGTCAGTGTAATAGTCATGGACTGGTCATACATACACTGCTGATGTTGTGATCTGTAACACAGACATCAGTCATCCACAACTGATAGCTGTTCACATATCATGCCAGTTATGTGTTGCTGTGAGCATTGGAGCTGACATAACCAACACAGTACTACAGCTTCATCAATGGTTTCTACACATGCGAGGTATGCTGCACTGTACAAGGCAGGGTGCAGAACAGGTCCACAGTAACACTTTGTACATGGGTGCAGTGTTAAAGTCCATGCCTCACACACATGTATACTGCCGCTAGCATGATGTCACTATAGTTGCACTGCATGCTTTTGAGCTCCATATATAATGCATGTTGACAGAAGGCTAATGGGAGGATTGTTTGTACAAATGTTGTGCAACTCCTCATGTAGGAGTGTGTGTGTGTGTGTGTGTGTGTGTGTGTGTGTGTGTGTGTGTGTGTGTGTGTGTGTGTGTGTGTGTGTGTGTGTGTGTGTGTGTGTGTGTGTGTGTGTGTGTGTGTGTGTGTGTGTGTGTGTATGTGTGTGTGTCTCGGTTGTGTTCATAAGTGCAATCTAGTGGAGTGTGGACGATGCATGTCAGGTGTGTGTGTGCGTGTGTGTGTGTGTGTGTGTGTGTGTGTGTGTGTGTGTGTGTGTGTGTGTCCATGTACGCACAGGCGATAGTGGGTATTGACCACATGGCGGTACTTCCACTTGGGATTGTGCTGTACGTAGAGTGAGACATGGGACACCAGGACATCCTGTCAGGTATGTGAACACAGGACAGCTGATAGCATAATAAGGTCTGTAGCATGGAGCATGCATTGGGAGGTGCAGTACATACCAGGTATACACATCATATTGCCAGCAGCAGATAGGTAACCGGCTACCCACATATGCAGCACTACAAATGCAATGGGGAATTACCACAGCACATCAGTGAGTGTATCCAGGTAGTACTGTTGTCCGCATGATGGGTTGCTTGTGCAGCAGATGTGGCATGGACTGAGCAAGACTGTAGTATGAGGCTCTGGTGTGTGACATATGTAGTGACTGTAGCAGCCCCAACCATATAAAGGCCTCATACACCATTACTGCCCATACACAGGGTAATACAGGGTGACAGCAGTGAGGCCATGTACAACCTACTCCACCCAGGTCAGGGAGGTGATGGAGTAACAGGTCAGGTGTGATAACCACACGTGTAGGCATGGAGAGGAATGATATGTTAATGGGCTGTAGTGATGCGTGTATATTAGCAAGTGCCATGCAGGAAGGGGAACATATGTAACTGACTGTGGGACTGTAAAACCACACAATATACAAGTCATTCAAATAGGCATCCCCCCAAGCCAAACACGTCCACCCTGCAATACACTACCAAGTGTTGGAGATACCATAACCAGGGCCAGTGGCAACATGGCCACACAATGTTACCTGTACTACATCCCAAGGAGATGTAAGCAAACAATAAAAAACCAAAAACCACAACAAGTTCGCTTCTTAACAAACATAAATGCAATAGGTTACAATTTAGCAGCCCTTAACTTTAAAACTGGTACAAGGGAAAGCATGTCATTCAAACCTGGTTCCTTTGTTGCGTCCAGGACAATCTGCCAAAATAATTCCCTATACTCAAGTTTTGTTTCCCACATGCCACCCCTAATTTCTCTTGGAACAACCTCTAAAACAAAAAAATAAAAAAGGGGTCATTGCAAACTTGGGAATGACGAAACAATGCATTATTTACATTTTGTCTTTTGATCTCATAATAATGTTCATATAGTCTTGATTTTAACTTCCTTTCCATTTTCCCCACATAAAAAGAGTGGCAGGAGTGGCATGTGGCTAAATAAACAACCCCTTGGGTGTTGCAATTTGAGAATTTAGTGCTGGAAATAGATCTATTTCTACTGGGAATTAGAATACTAGCACTATTTTTAATGTATTGACATTGGGAACAGAAGCCACACTTGTATGTACCAAATCTGTGGGATCCACTGTTGGCCTTAATGCTTGGAATATCTATCTTGGTCTCATACCCTTATTTGGATCTTCAGAGCGAACTTGCTGTACTACATCCCACCTGTATGATGTCAGGCTGTTATTGGTAACATATCATGCAGTACAGTCTGGCTCCCATGGGTAATGTATTATGTGGAAGCCATCAACATTACCAGGCTTCAGATGGACAGACACAGATATGCAGATACAGGTATACATATTTATAATTTTATATATATATATATATATATATATATATATATATATATATATACATATAAATGTGAGTACACATACACATCCAGTTATATGTACAGTACTATACATTAGTGGTATGTGCATGCAATATTTAACAGCCACTATGCCTACAGTTGACCCCTGAATGACTGGACACGGTATGTGCCACCCATACAAATGACAATCATTGCTTGTAACATACACTCACAGAGAGGTCATAAGTGAAACAACACTCACAGGTTTGCAGACATGGTAACCTGTCATCGTGTACTATTACAGTTCTACATGCTATGCTATATAGCTGTTCAGACACTGATAACTATATCAATGGAGTGATGCTACAGTGGACCAGTTACACTCGTATAGTTGGCTGGAAAGGTTCACAGCTGTTGCTGTCCAGGCCAAGCCATTCACATTGTACACTAGGAAACACACACTGGGTCACAGGATACCTAACAATCGGCAGTATGTACTCAAGGTGTGTAGTTCAGCAGACTCACTGTACAAACACAGTAGGTGACATACACATCTTATGACCACATGGATAGTAACTGCTACATAACATGGCATAACTGACACCATCATGAGCACACCAACACACAGAGCAGTTTGTATGGCAGGGGCAGTAGTCCTGCAATACCCATTTCCATGTCAGTAATGTGTATATAGGTGAAGTATATGGTACTGTACATCCAGATACCTTAAGGCAGCTCAGCCCTGATACTCCCACATTTTGTAGCTTTTCTGGTGCTCCCCCTAGACTCAATAATACAGGACCATATACCACTGTTACGTACACTGGGCTCTGCAGTGCAGGAGGGAACACATGTATTGTGTAGGTGGCACCCACACATATATGGCCCTAGCCCCACCATATATGTGGGGGTTACAAAAGCAGTGGACTGATGGCAGACATGGCAGTGTGTTATACTCCCAGCCCACTATGGATCAACCACCGACAACATGACATATGTGCACAGCTTGGTATGTAGGTGATGGACAGATGCTGGAATACAGGCACATATGTGGACAACTATTGCCATACACTATGCAAGGTGCAGGTGTCACAGGATAGTCTGTAACATACCCTTAGTCAGGGAATTGCTGGTATGGACAGCCATGGATGTAGCCATGTACTGGTAACACACAACACACACACACACTGCCAGTGTATTATCTGACACAAGACCTGTGTGGTGGACAGACAAGACATGATAGGCACAGCTCCGGCTGGCATGAGGGTAGGCCCACAGTTGTGTGCTATGCAGACGGACTGCATTCCATGGCAGACTAGTATGTACACCCACACCCTGTAACACCAGTACTGTACAAAGCATAACACAACTCCACTCACAGTCTGTCTGTACTTCCTGATCCTCCAACAAATATGTGTCTGACCTGAGTGTGCCAGTTCTCCTGTATGGGGTATTGCTACATGCTGTTAGTAGCACTTTTGCCCACACATAGGACAGATGCCCATCACACAGGAGATGTAATGGGACCATGCACACATGATGTGGGAATCAATAGTGGGTGGTTGCCATGACAGTGTTAAATGGGTGTAGTACACGTGTAATCGTATATCTGGCTATCTGGATATGTATATGCACATATATTCCCACCATAGTTCCTGGACATAAAGCGTAGGCCAACCCCAGCCTGTATGTTCCCAATGTTGTAGTTGCAGGGGATGTCAGATATCTCTAGCAGTTATACTAGTAGGCTATTGCTACTGTCATTGGGATTGTCTTCACAGACATGGTGTGTGTGGCAGGTCACATCTGCTCATAACATGTGTGCCATTGGTTACTGAGCGACATCCAAAGGATATCAGTGTACAGTACTGCTGCTAGCAAGTAATGCCACTGTGGACTGCAGCAGAGATATTGGCCAATATATGTGGGGGTCTGACACAGTCTGTACAGTCCAGAGGTATACACATAAGCCCTTAGTGCTACACATGTGTACCATGCCTGACAATATGGATGTGGATGACCATGTAGATGGGTATAACACATAACGACTGGTATATAATGTCCACCATAGGTCATGCATTCACGCACCCCTGCCTGACCTGTAACGGTATGATCGCTGGTACAGGGGTGTCATAGCCACATACTACACAATAGGTATTGACTGACATCTGCACTGCATCCCACTGCCCTGTCTGACATACATGACTGTTAGGAGATGTCCAGCAGTGGGACATCTGGCTAGTATCTGCACATGACATCCCACTGGGTAGGTGCACTCAGCTGCTAGGCATGTCACAATGCACTGTGCAGGCTGCAGTCAGACTGGCTCAACACTGACATACACCTCCCAAGGGGGAATGCACATGTACCTACATATAAAGCAGGCTCCACAGGCATGTCACAGCACAGGGTAGGATACACCTGTGTGACAGTGCATATCCACAACCAATGTGGACACAGCCACAGCCACAACTGGTTAGCTTGCTATGTGTTCAACACCATCCTCATATGTGCTACTCACAGACTGCCTTACATATATTGGCCTGCTACACAGTTTGGTCTGGTGGCTGTCTGTGGTATGGGACACGTGTGTTTATGGCCCTACAAACATGTACGCCACTACAGTACTATACAGTGGGGCAGCATGTAACATCTGATAGTAGGGGAACTAGAGCAATGTCATCTACCATAGTCTGTACACAGGCTAAGGTACATATCAACACTACATACACTGTCGACATTCACCATAGGTACACAGACCTCAGTACTGTACGAACATCCTCAGAATGTGCAGGTAATGTAATGTAATGTAACCCCTACTGTACATAACATGTGTAGCAGTCAGATATATCAGTGGCTTGTTCTCAGATATCATGCCACAAAGTATGGTATATGGCACATATGCACCACTTCATGCACGACATATGTACTAAGGTTGACAGAGATTTGGCTAGGAGCATATACACAGGGCCAATATTGACATGTTACTGTGATGACCACATACATTTACTGTGGTTACAGGGTTGTTGCAGCATATGTCCTTTGAGGGATATGACATGTGTGACTACCACAGCTTTCTCCATCTACTGACTGCAATCCTCACACTACCTTCAGCAGTCGACAACTAGATGCTCCATGGGTGACACATGCAACCATGGACATAACACTGCCCAGGCTGCAGATGACCCTGCAGATGGAGATTCCCCATCAACATGTAACTGACATGGCAGGTATTGAGACATGTACATCAGCCATATCCACACAAACACTGTGAAAGCAACATTACTCCAAATGCAGTATAGCAGCACTTACAGTCTGTAGTCAGGTCAGGCACATCCACCTCCCATTTGTTGCACTGTTTCCACAGTGTATGTCTGGGATGCTGTTTGGCACACAACAGATTTAGTTCCTGCTCACAGTGGGTGAAAAGGGCAAACACCATCATGATGTTCCTGGGTATTGGAGTGTGTTTCCATACAGTTGGCGATGGGGATGTTACCACAGCTGTTTCACATGCAGTCAGCTAGGGGAGGGCTGCAATTCATGCAGAGGCCATCAGCTGATTATGAGCATAACTTGCATTAGACATGCTGCTGCCTAAGCAAAGCAGGTGTAGGTCTCCATGTCCACCTGAGAAGGGGTAGGGGACACAGACAGAGGCTAATACATGTCAAGGAGGGATGAAAGGGTAAAACTGAAGCATGGTTGTGTCACACACCTAGCAGCACAGGGTATCAAACCCCTGACAACTGTGTAGTGCTAGCACAGTTCACTGCAATTATTGGATGCGCCACATGGGTTACCTATTGTGGAGCACTCAGAATATATATGTGATGGTGGTGCAACAGGGATACAGTAGCTGTACGATAGGTGACATACACGTGCCTGTCGGCATGAACAAGTGCCAGTGTCAACACAGCCACACTCTCACAAGGACACACACTCACTGACACATGTGGCAGGGCCAGGTGTACAACTCATTGGTTGTGGGATTGCTACATCCCATCACTGTGCAGATATCTCATGCACCACACAGGACATACAGGGGCTGTACGGGCGAAGGGTATGGGAAGGTGTCTGACATCAGATAGCATGCTGCAGTATGCCCATGGGGGTTGTAGGGAGTGTGGAGGTGAACATCTGCAGCATGCAACACACACAAACACACAGGGTGCTACTACTGACATGCATGTGTGCATGTCTGCACAGGTGTGTGGTGTTCGACTGCGCCAGATGCCTGTCCACGGCTAGGTGATGGGTGTACCTTGGCATCAGGCCACATGACGATGGTCTTCATTGTGGCTCAGGGATGTAGTGTCTGCATTTTTCCACACAGGCAGGTATTGTATCCCCCATCTGGTCACCTGGGTGACTACTATGTGTGGGCAATGCAGTGCATCGCTTGCCATGTCTGTGTTCCTTCGTCCATGACACGGATGGCGTCTGGGATGTGCACACCTTCCACATGCATGTACAGTGATATGTGGAATTGTACCTGGGGTGTCCGGTCCATGTTGTGAACACAGATTATCATCAGATTTGTCAGTCCTGCCCACCTGTGGCGGGAGCTGATAATGGCCAGCAGCTTTAACCTGCACCTACATGGTGTGCATGCAATCAGCATTCCTTGGTATCAGTGGCATCTGTCCATACAGGCATGTTGTCAGGCATGGTATGCCTGTTCTGGGTCACATGTGATGGCACCACAGGTGGTGCAGTTGTCCATTGGGGAACATGGGGAGGTGCACTGTCTGCACGTATGTGCATATTGGACAGATGGACTGGGTGGACTGGGTGCCATGCCCTCTGTGGCCCACCGCTATCACTCCATAGTTACTATCAGTGGCCAATATGCAGTGTACTACCCACATACTGGCTGTTACCTAGGCATGTGTGTGTGTATGACACATGGGGTGATAGTGTGCTCTGAGTAATACTGGGGTTGCTAACTGTGATTGCCTGGCCTTGATGTCACATGTCTGGGTATGGCTGTGCACCCCGGCCTCTCCGCCATATCACATGTGTTATCCCTATGCAGTGGACATTGTGATATATAGTATCGCCACCATATAAGAAATATGCAAAACCTGCTCCACATTGGCCACAGGTGTCACACAGTCACAACCATCTCTACACAGGATATGGGTTACAAACATACACTCACACACACACACACGCACACACATACACACACACACACACACACACACACACGCACACACACACACACACACACACACACACACACACACACACACACACACACACACACACACACACACACCTGTCATGTTTGGGAGTAGAACCCCTACCTAACTAGTGTATTACACTACATCACTACGCAGTTATAGTACATGCCACGGATATTACTGGAGTAGTCCTTGCCCAAAAGTGTAGTTCACACTGACTGACATCAGCAGGATTGCCAAAGTAGGGCTTTGAAATGACTGTGAGTTACAGTGATCGCATTCACGGTGATTACTGGTCTACAACCTTCCCAGAGGTGTACGCCTAGGTGTGCGTGACATCGGCAGCCTTGCCAAAGTGTGTGTGGCAGGTCACATCTGCTCATAACATGTGTGCCATCGGTTACTGAACGACATCCAAAGGACATCAGTGTACAGTACTGCTGCTAGCAAGTAATGCCACTGTGGACTGCAGCAGAGATATTGGCCAATATATGTGGGGTCTGACACAGTCTGTACAGTCCAGAGGTATAACACATAAGCCCTTAATGCTACACATGTGTACCATGCCTGACAATATGGATGTGGATGACCATGTAGATGGGTATAACACATAACGACTGGTATATAATGTCCACCATAGGTCATACATTCACGCACCCCTGCCTGACCTGTAATGGTATGATCGCTGGTACAGGGGTGTCATGGCCACATACTACACAATAGGTATTGACTGACATCTGCACTGCATCCCACTTCCCTGTCTGACATACATGACTGTTAGGAGAGGTCCAGCAGTGGGACATCTGTCTAGTATCTGCACATGACATCCCACTGGGTAGGCACACACAGCTGCTAGGCATGTCACAATGCACTGTGCAGGCTGCAGGCAGACTGGCTCAACACTGGCCTACACCTCCCAAGGGGGAATGCACATGTACCTACATATAAAGCAGGCTCCACAGGCATGTCACAGCACAGGGTAGGATACACCTGTGTGACAGTGCATATCCACAACCAATGTGGACACAGCCACAGCCACAACTGGTTAGCTTGCTATGTGTTCAACACCATCCTCATATGTGCTACTCACAGACTGCCTTACATATATTGGCCTGCTACACAGTTTAGTCTGGTGGCTGTCTGTGGTATGGGACACGTGTGTTTATGGCCCTACAAACATGTACGCCACTACAGTACTATACAGTGGGGCAGCATGTAACATCTGATAGTAGGGGAACTAGAGCAATGTCATCTACCACAGTCTATACACAGGCTAAGGTACATATCAACAATACATACACTGTCGACATTCACCATAGGTACACAGACCTCAGTACTGTACGAACATCCTCAGAATGTGCAGGTAATGTAATGTAATGTAACCCCTACTGTACATAACATGTGTAGCAGTCAGATATATCAGTGGCTTGTTCTCAGATATCATGCCACAAAGTATTGTGTACGGCACATATGCACCACTTCATGCACGACATATGTAGTAAGGTTGACAGAGATTTGGCTGGGAGCATATACACAGGGCCAATATTGACATGTTACTGTGATGACCACATACATTTACTGTGGTTACAGGGTTGTTGCAGCATATGTCCTTTGAGGGATATGACATGTGTGACTACCACAGCTTTCTCCATCTACTGACTGCAATCCTCACACTACCTTCAGCAGTCAACAACTAGATGCTCCGTGGGTGACACATGCAACCATGGACATAACACTGCCCAGGCTGCAGATGACCCTGCAGATGGAGATTCCCCATCAACATGTAACTGACATGGCAGGTATTGAGACATGTACATCAGCCATATCCACACAAATACTGTGAAAGCAACATTACTCCAAATGCAGTATAGCAGCATGTACAGTCTATAGTCAGGTCAGGCACATCCACCTCCCATTTGTTGCACTGTTTCCACAGTGTATGTTGTTAGAAGTATACCACAATCCATCTGGGATGCTGTTCTGCACACAACAGATTTAGTTCCTGCTCACAGTGGGTGAAAACACCATCATAATGTTCCTGGGTATTGGAGTGTGTTTCCATACAGTTGGCAATGGGGATGTTACCACAGCTGTTTCACATGCAGTCAGCTAGGGGAGGGCTGCAATTCATGCAGACGCCATCAGCTGATTATGAGCATTACTTGCATTACACATGCTGCTGCCTAAGCAAAGCAGGTGTAGGTCTCCATGTCCACCTGAGAAGGGGTGGGGGATGCAGACAGAGGCTAATACGTGTCAGGGAGGGATGAAAGGGTAAAACTGAAGCATGGTTGTGTCACACACCTAGCAGCACAGGGTATCAAACCCCTGACAACTGTGTAGTGCTAGCACAGTTCGCTGCAATTATTGGATGCGCCACATGGGTTACCTGTTGTGGAGCACTCAGAATATATATGTGATGGTGGTGACATCTGCAACAGGGATACAGTAGCTGTATGATAGGTGACATACACGTGCCTGTCGGCATGAACAAGTGCCAGTGTCAACACAGCCACACTCTCACAAGGACACACACTCACTGACACATGTGGCAGGGCCAGGTGTACAACTCATTGGTTGTGGGATTGCTACATCCCATCACTGTGCAGATATCTCATGCACCACACAGGACATACAGGGGCTGTACGGGTGAAGGGTATGGGAAGGTGTCTGACATCAGATAGCATGCTGCAGTATGCCCATGGGGGTTGTAGGGAGTGTGGATGTGAACATCTGCAGCATGCAACACACACACAAACACACAGGGTGCCACTACTGACATGCATGTGTGCATGTCTGCACAGGTGTGTGGTGTTCGACTGCGCCAGATGCCTGTCCATGGCTAGGTGATGGGTGTACCTTGGCATCAGGCCACATGACGATGGTCTGCATTGTGGCTCAGGGATGTAGTGTCTGCATTTTTCCACACAGGCAGGTATTGTATCCCCCATCTGGTTACCTGGGTGACTACTATGTGTGGACAATGCAGTGCATCGCTTGCCATGTCTGTGTTCCTTCGTCCATGACATGGATGGTGTCTGGGATATGCACACCTCCCACATGCATGTACAGTGACATGTGGAATTGTACCTGGGGTGTCCGGTCCATGTTGTGAACACAGATTATCATCAGATTTGTCAGTCCTGCCCACCTGTGGCAGGAGCTGATAATGGCCAGCACTTTAACCTGCACCTACATGGTGTGCATGCAATCAGCATTCCTTGGTATCAGTGGCATCTGTCCATACAGGCATGTTGTCAGGCATGGTATGCCTGTTCTGGGTCACATGTGATGGCACCACAGGTGGTGCAGTTGTCCATTGGGGAACATGGGGAGGTGCACTGTCTGCAAATATGTGCATATTGGACAGATGGACTGGGTGGACTGGGTGTCATGCCCTCTGTGGCCCACCACTGTCACTCCATAGTTACTATCAGTGGCCAATATGCAGTGTACTACCCACATACTGGCTGTTACCTAGGCATGTGTGTGTGTATGACACATGGGGTGATAGTGTGCTCTGAGTAATACTGGGGTTGCTAACTGTGATTGCCTGGCCTTGATGTCACATGTCTGGGTATGGCTCTGCACCCCGGCCTCTCTGCCATATCACATGTGTTATCCCTATACAGTGAACATTGTGATATATAGTATCGCCACCATATAATAAATATGCAAAACCTGCTCCACATTGGCCACAGGTGTCGCACAGTCACAACCATCTCTACACAGGATATGGGTTACAAACATACACTCACACACACACACACACACACACACACACACACACACACACACACACACACACACACACACACACACACACACACACAAACACACACACCTGTCATGTTTGGGAGTAGAACCCCTACCTAACTAGTGTATTACACTACATCACTACGCAGTTATAGTACATGCCACGGATATTACTGGAGTAGTCCTTGCCCAAAAGTGTAGTTCACACTGACTGACATCAGCAGGATTGCCAAAGTAGGGCTATGAAATGACTGTGAGAGACTAGCCTAAAATGCATTGCTTCCTACACAGACAGTGACACACACAATACATCCGGAACTGCCATGTGTGGGCATGGAACCCAACCATGCTTCTAATTTACAATACAGCAGTATGCAGTTACAGGACGTACTACGGTGATTACTGGTCTACAACCTTCCCAGAGGTGTACGTCTAGGTGTGTGACATCGGCAGCCTTGCCAAAGTTGGGTATGTGAAATGTAAGGGGTGTGAGTAACCTAAAAGCATTGCTCTCTACACAGTCAGACATGCACGCATACACACACAGTTGACAGATCGGGGGCTAGAACTCCCAACTAACTTCTTAATCACACTACAGCCATACAATGTTACGGGATGTGCATTGGAGATTACTGGACTACGGTCTTCCCAGAGGTGTATTTCAAGTTGTGTGACATCAGCAGCCTTGCCAAAGGAGGGTATTCAACTTGCAAGGGGTGTGAGTAGCCTAAAAAGCATTGCTCTCTACACAGTCAGTGTGAGTAGCCTAAAAAGCATTCTCTCTACACAGTCAGTGACAGACAGACATGCACACATATTCACACACAGACTAGCACATGCACAGTTGCCACATCTGGGGTTTGACCTCCTACCTAACTACATTATCACACTACAGCAGTACGCAGTTACAGCATGCGCCACTGAGATTATTGGGCTACAGCTTTCCCAGGGGAGTATTTCTAGGTGGCTGACATCAACAGCCTTGCCAAAGTTGGGTATGTGAAATGTAAGGGGTGTGAGTAACCTAAAAGCATTGCTCCCTACACAGTCAGACATGCACGCATACACACACAGTTGGCAGGTCGGGGGCTAGAACTCCCAACTACAATGTTACGGGAAGTGCTATGGAGATTATTGGGCTACATTCATCCCAGAGGTGTATTTCAAGTTGCAAGACATCAGCAGCCTTGCCAAAGGAGGGTATTCAACTTGTAAGGGGTGTGAGTAGCCTAAAAAGCATTGCTGTCTACACAGTCAGTGACAGACAGACATGCACACATATGCACACACAGACTCATACACGCACAGTTGCCACGTCTGGGGTTTGACCTCCTGCCTAACTACATTATCACACTACAGCAGTATGCAGTTACAGCATATGCTATGGAGATTACTGGGCTACAGCTTTCCCAGGGGAGTATTTCTAGGTGGGTGACATCAGCAGCCTTGCCAAAGTTGGGTATGTGAAATGTAAGGGTGTGAGTACCCTAAAATCATTGCTCTCTACACAATCAGCGAGAGACAGACACACACATGAACAGTGACACACACTCACACACACAGTTGCCATGTCTGGGGTTAGAATTCCTACCTAACTAGTCTATCACACTACAGCAGTACTCAGTTATGGGACACGCCACAGAGATTACTGGCCTGCAACTCTCCCAAAGGTGTATTTCACATTGGATAACCTCAGCAGGCATGTCAGGGAACCTTTATGGGGTGGCCAGTGTGTGCATGGCCCATACACCATTCATGTAGGGGTGACACACCACAGGCTGCCACACACTGGGTCATATGTCACAGGTGCATGTCTAGGACAACTAGTTGACTATGTCCTTGTATAGCCATGTTGCGCAGCTGGCACGTGGACCACATAGTCTGTGGTGCTGACAGGTACTGATCGCTAGTAACTGCAGTGTGTGACATCTGCAACTGATGTGTTTAGGGCCCTTTGGCTGTGTGCTCGGTGGGACAGGTGTGGATGGCTCCTTGTCACAGTCACCCTTTTCCACACATCTATATCCATCTACCTTTGGCATATTATGGTGTGTTGTCCTTACATATATGTCTGTATTCCTATCCACTGTGCGTGCAAGGCATGAGTGGTGCATACTGACATGTGTCTGCAGTAACTATTGCAACCACTGGATATGTCTGGTCCACTGGTGTTTGCATACATGGCCTTCATGTGTTTATGTGTGTGAACATGCCCAGTATGACCTTTCAGTATGTGAATGACTGACATTGCCTTCATTTCTCTAAGTGTGTGAGCATGCCCAGTAAGACCATCTTTTATGCATGTGTGGAGCATGTCCAGTGGTTTGTACTTGCACAGCTGACCTTTGTGTTGTACACCGACAGGTAGCATGCTGTGTCTGCAGGGTATCCACCGATCATTTGGCATTGACTGTTGCAACATGTCTGCATAGCGGGGAGGTACACCTGACTATTTCTATGTTTCTACACAGGATTGGGGGGGGGGCGCACCTGACTGTTACTGTATTTCTATGTGGGGTGGGGGGATACACCTGACAGTTGTACACATTTGCTAGTACTGTACTGGCATGTCCTGTAGCCCATTTCAGTCAGTAGTCTTACCCATCGTGCTGGCTATGCCATACTGGTGTACTTCCATTTTTATCTTTTGATTGCATACACATTAGTTTCTGACTTCCCAGCCATCACAACTGACATCCCACTACCTGGCCTGCTGTAGTGTGCCCATGTAGGCCTGGGTGGGGGTCACCCATACCCCTCATTCAGAGGCCATAGTATGGCATTTGTTTGTGTTTGTCTACACCTGTCCTGCTGGCTGTGACTTTTGTTGGGTATGTGACCCCCCCCCCTCCTGACTGGCATGTGTGTGTCCCTTATCTTGTGGGTGTCCCAGTATAGTGGGTGGTGCTGCAGGGCTGCCTATGTCGGATGCATGTAGTACACTGCCTACGCATGGTTAGGCACAGGTAGTATAATGTTTGGCATCCCTTTTACTGTATGTGAGAGTCAGAGAGAGGTGCTATTCCCTGGGTCCCTCCCATGTCAGTGTATGTGCTATGCATTGCCTCTTTGCCAGGGCATACTGGGCATGCCTCCTTCTGCCTACTGGAGCAGGCTCAGGTTGTTCCTCCTTCGAGTCACTCTGTGCCTGTGCAGGCCTTGGCATTGGTGGGGGGGGCTATATGGCCCTGCACCTACATGTAGTTGGTGAGTACTGCAAGGCTCCACCGGATGTGTCCAGGCACTGGAACCGTGACTTGAGCATCCCAAAAACACGCTCTATTATGATTCTTGTTTGTGCGTGTGCCTCATTATGGAGTTCTTGTTCGGGTGTGTGTGGGTTTCTGATGGGTGTCATCAGCCATGGCTCCAGTTCGTATCCAGCATCCCCCACTAAATGACTGTGTGGGATGTCCCCATTGGCAAATTTCTGGTACAGCTGTGTCAGATGCCAGATGTGGGAATCGTGACAACTTCCAGGGCAGACAGCACACATGTTCAGTATTATGCCCTGGGCATCGCACATGAACAGGCAGTTGGAGGGAAAGCCCTTGTGGTTGATGTAGACCCTGCCCTGCTCACCAGGTACTACTTTGAGGCATATGTCTGTGCAGTCTATTGCACCCACTACCGCAGTGTATTCTGCTATTTGGTGGAAGAGACGCATACTGCTGGCCAACGCCTCATGGGTGAGGGAGAAATATACGTGCTCACCAACATGTGCTGCCATGGCATCCAGGAACTGGTGGAGTACCCAGGATGCTGATGCCTGTGAGATCCCCATCATATCCCCAGTTGGCCTTTGGAAGGTACCTGTAGCTAGTATTCTTAGGCCTACACATACCTTTGTTTCCACCGGGATGGGTTACCCCTCTATTAGTTCTGTGTGAGAGGTGTGGCTGGCACAGCTCAACAATCTGCTGTAGGAGGTCCCTGTCCACCCTATAGCGCTCCACTATCTCCAGCTCATGTAGCCCTTGGTAGGTTACCCTGGGTCTGTACACTCTTCTCCATCTCCTCACTGTGGGTTGGTCAGCAGCATTCCCATCCTCGCCACCCTCAGCCTCTTCCACAAGTTGTATGATAGCTATTGCAGCCCCAAACATTTTGCTGTTGTGAGTGCTAAAAGTTCTCTGCTTGTTTACACCAGTGGTGTAGGGTGTGGGGAAAAAACAGAGGGGTAGATGTTTGCATAGTTTATAGTGGGGTTCTGGGCCTGGTTGGGCTGGTCTGCTACCTGTGTAATTGGCTGGTTGCAATACATTTCACCTGGCAGCGAACCTAGTACCCCTTGATTAACTTCCTACTGCTGCTTTCCCTTCCCATTGCCCTTCTGATTCATCCTGGGGGCGCGCCGTGCAATCGGTGTACTGCAATGTACACACTGCTGCTATTTCCTGGGATCACTTCCTTTATCTTCCTGTAGATCCCATTGCGCAGCGCGCACACCCGCTTACACTCTATCGTATATACTGGGCAGGTTTAGACACACCTCCTGGCTTTGCCGTGCTAAGCTAGATGCAACCCCTAGCCACAGGGCTCCAGTCTGCTGACAGTATGCCTGACACTCTCACAAATGATGTCACCTACCTCCTAGTCTTGCTCTCAGCTATTCATACTCATGCACTGTTGGGACCTGCCTCACATGCTGGGGAAAACCAGGATTTACTATCCTTCCCTCATTTGCATAGAATTGCCTGCTAATGCATAGTTACATGTGTCACACTGTGCCTCCCCCCTTAGCAACCACTACTCACTGGCCAGGTTGTCTTTTGCCTGCCATTGACTTGCATGGTGGAATACTGATTTTAGTTAGACTATTTTTTAGGTTTATTTTCTTATTTCCCCACCAGTCCCGTTTGCGTGCTGCTCCCTATGCTTCAATGGCCGTGATTGGCGGACATATCATAAAAGTTGTATTTTGTACATTTGGCATTGTTTGCAATGCTAGTGGCCTTCTACTTGGCCATTGGCATGCTTCCTCAATGATATGCAGCCTTTATTTAGAGCTGTCATGGCTCCGTTTTGGAGTTTGCAGTACCGTACTCGGTTACCAACCGAGTACATTTTTGCATATTATGCTAGTCCTGCATGCCCTGATTCCTGCTACCTGAATGGCAGATTTACCTCATTTGCATGGTTTTCACCTGCAAATGGGGTGATTTGTATATGGGGGCTGGGGACGTGCAGCACTAGTGTTACAGCGCTTGTACACATCAGATGTGTATGTACATGGATCGCTCGGCCACCATATTGGCAAAATTTCATCTTACACTAATCATGCACACCATGCAAGCTTTTGAGAATCCAGGGGATTATCATTAGGCAACATTGTATTTACATTCTAGCTCTGATCTAAAGGAGCCTGAGTGGTAGGTTTAAATTTTAGATATAATTCAAAGCACAATTGTCCTGTCAGTCATATGAAAGGATTTCTTCACTTCCTTTTTGACCCAAGTCATGTACTCCTGCTTTAGAATACTCCATGTGGGCATGAAGGGACATCTGTTATTGCAGCTTTTCAATGCCCTTTTATATAATTTTTATTTCAGTACAAGAAGTCATGTCAAGCTTTAGCTTCTTATACCTGTCAAGAACTAGCCCTCAGTGGCTGAAATGGCTTCTATTAACTTCTATAAACTCTGCCATTGAAGGTTTTACAGGAACTATGAAAACAGACTTTTAACTGGATTCACAGCAATATAATAAATATATGAAGTATTAGCAATGGATCTGCTACAGGTTGTCAAATGTTTTTTTTTTTTTAATGAAAGTGTGCAGTGCATGGAAAAGTAGTTGAGTGCATTGTTAGTCAAATGCTGCAGCTGTCAAGTGGAGGAAGATGTTTTGTGACAGGTAAGTGGGATTTCTGTTGCTAATGCTGAAACTTTTGGATATAAAAAAAGTTTTGGCATTAGGGGTTAAGGAGTCTGTTTTTGCAAGTGTTTGAGAATTAGTGTTAGAGCAAGGGCTAGATAAGGGGATAGATTCAATGTTGTATGAGTGCTTGTGAGTTAGGCTTAGAGTGAGGTCTAGATAAGGGAATACATTTAGCGTTCTGTATATGTGTTAATGTATGTGGTGTGTATGTCTGAGTGTCTTATGTAGTGGTAGTGTTACACACATTTGATGTCATTACATTCACTGCTGCAGTATTCTTAACTATATGGGATTCCCTGCTGCGGAAACCAGATGTCCGGCCAGTCTTTCAAAAACTTCTGAATTTAAAAGGTTTGCCAAACATCACCATAAGCTCCCACATAATGTAGGGCATAAAGATGATGTTCAGGCCTACCAAAAACAGAACGTCTTTGCTGCCATTCTGACTGTATCTTTTACACTGTTGATCTATTTACCTTCTTCCATTTTCTGCCAGTTGAATGCATTTATGTTCTCCAGTGACCTCCTATGCCTGTTTGCTATTTTTGCAAGTTAAGTGTCCCATTGAGGATTTTATTTTTTCTTGTTTTTTGTGTTTCTTGGGGTTAATGTCATCCAGGAAGGGTAAATGCCATTGTGGGAGATGGATTCCCCATAGACACTGCCATGATAAGTGGCTTTTTTGCTTAGGTGCTTCTCCTGACCATACGTCTTATTCGGTTCATCAGGCATTTGTTCCAAAAACCCTTCACAGTAGACTTTCTTCCCTTTCCTTGTATCTTGAGATTCAGCATCTTAAGCTACTCGCTAAAGATACTATAGAAGGCATCTCCCACCCTGAGGGTCAGCTCTTAGGGAAGAAGAAGAAGGTGAAAAAGGTTCGACCAGAATCTTCCACTGTCCAACCTCTGCAAAGTATTTCTCCCAAGGTTATTATAAACCTGGAAGCTTGCCCAGTTGTGTTATCAGATTTCTCTGCTGCAATCATGTTGGAGGTCTGTGAGGATCTGGCTAGCAGCATGTCCAAAGAGGCTTTGCAGGGATCCATTTTGGACGTTCTGAGGGAACCAGGGGAGTTCCTAGTTTTTAGTTGGAGAAGAAGTCCCTGTTACAGTTCTCAACTGTCTTCCTGGATCTGAGCCTTCTCAGGAGGTTCCTGTAAAAAAGAAACAAAACATTAAACATGTTTCTTCTGTTCCTAAGGATCCACAAAGTGAGTGGCAAGCTTTTACATGGGGT
The DNA here is from genome assembly GCF_019279795.1 of Protopterus annectens. Taxonomy (NCBI): domain Eukaryota; kingdom Metazoa; phylum Chordata; order Ceratodontiformes; family Protopteridae; genus Protopterus; species Protopterus annectens. Next base: position 90,611,427 of record NC_056733.1, read on the forward strand.
TATTTTCTGCCTTAATGTCCTTAAAGCCTTCTCATGGGGTTTCAGTTCCTGCTCATCCTTGGTCCTCTACTCCTATTAAAAGGCCTAGAGACCAGGATTCCTCTGAGGATGAGTCAGATTCTGATGATGAATCCCTAACTTATTCTACTCAAATTCTGTCTCCTTTGGACTATGGGTCAGAAGAAGAAGAATTTAATAGTCCTGATGTTCCAGTGGAGGAAATTTCCTTTGAGGACACACTCTCTAGGATGATGTATTTTTTTAAGTGGGATTGTACTCAGGTCTCTGATAGCCATAAGAGGTGCTATGAGTTGTTGCAGTTGGAGTCTCCTAAACCTGCGGCTACTCCTCCTGTCTTGGCTGCTTTACTGGATGCTTTCTCCAATGCCTCTCAGGAGCCTGATTTTCCCCCGTCCCCTTCTCCCAAGAAGCCTGATAGGCTTTATAGGGTTCTTGAGGATTGCTCTTTTTTTATATAGATGTCCTGCTGCTGACCCTTCTGCAGTGTCTGTGGCCTCTGATAAGCTATCTCAGTTGCTTCCTTCACCCACGTTATTGCCTTCTGACAAGGACAGCAGAACTATGGACAGGCTGGGCAAAAAGATTTACACTTCTGCTACCATAGCTCTCAGGGCTAGTAATTATAGGACTCTTATGTCTAGGTATGTGTTGGTTCTTCTTTCTCAGGCCTGTCAACTTATTTCTGGTTTTCCATACTCTGAGAGTAAAACATCTGTTCTTTCTTTGGTAGTGACTTCCTCTCAAGTTGTTCTTCATTCTGTTAAATGTAGTTATGATGCAGCAGATGCCTTTTCTAAGGCTGCTGTTTTTGGTTCAGTTATAAGGAGGAATTTTTGGCTTAGGCTTCAACCTCTACCTGATGATATTAAAGCAAAGTTGATAGATGCTCCTCTGGATTCTAAGCTTTTGTTTGGGGAAGCTGCTGCTGGTTTGTTTAAGTCCATTCAGGATACGGGGTAAGGCCTTATGGGAGCTTAAACATGTGTTTGTTTCTCCTGTGCCAAAACTTCAGAGAAACTACCCTGCTAAGCCTGCCTTTGTTTGTAGCCAATCCCGTCCTTTTACAAAAGGTAAGGAGAGTGGAAAATGGGCTCCTCCTGCTCAGGCTACTCAATTTGTGGGGACTCTGAAGCCTTCCTTTCCAGACAAGCCAGGCACTGTGTCACTATCTGTCCCTTTCCAGCCTCGTTCCTCTTTATCTTTGCCTTTCTCTTCCAGTTTCGCTTCAAATCACTCAAGATTCTTGGGTTCTGTCTATCATTTGTCAAGGATGTTTCATGATGTGAAAATCCAATCCTAATATTACTCAGCATTCTCAGTTACTTCTTCCCTTTTTACCAGATGTTCTTCAAGATCTGTTGTCTCAGGGTACTATTTACGAGGTGCCTGTGTCCCAAAGGAGAAAAGGGTTATATTCCAGCTGTTTATAATGCCCAGCAAAGATCGCACTTGGAGACCTATTCTAGACCTCTCTCATCTAAACACTTTTCTAAAGGTACCTTCCTTTTGGATGCTGTTCCTTCGGATTTTGTTTCCTCTCTTGCTCCCTCAAGCCTATATGGTGTCTCTGGATCTCAAGGATGCTTATCTCCATATTCCAATCCATCCTGTTTTCAGGAAGTTTTTGTGTTTGCTTGTTGCTTCTTGGCATTTTCAGGTCTCTGCTTTGCTCTTTGGCCTTTCGACTGCTCCAGGGGTGTTCACTAAAGTACTTGCTCCTGTGATTGCCTTTTGCAGACTTCAAGGGATCCAAATATTTCTTTACTTGGATGATCTGTTGATTCAGGCATCCTCTCCAGAGACCCTTTTGCAAAATCTTAATTTTGCCATATCCCTTCTTCAGAGCCTGGGTTCACTATAAATTTCAAAAAGTCTTCTCTTACTCCTTCTCAGGATCATGTTTTCTGGGTTGCAGGATTCAGACAGTGCCAGTGCTTGCTTCCCTACCTTCCCCCAAAGGCCTCAACGCTCATTTTCTTCTTTCATACTATTCTTCTTCTGGTTTTATTGCCGCCAGAGAGTTTCTGAGAGTTTGGGTTTCATGGCATCCACCATTCTGATGATTCCTCTGGCCAAACTTCATGTCACAAAAGGAAATATTGCCAGCCCAGTTAGCTGGAATTTTGTAAATAATCATATGTCAGTTGTGAATATCAACATGATTCATATGCTTGTGTTACAAATGTATTAGAACTGTATGTCATATAAGATGGTTTGTACAGACGTGTGCTGAAGAGATAATGTTGTAGAGTACTCAACTTAAAGATGTATCCACAGTGTACCCTACTGGAAAAGAACAGAAATGTATATGAACTACTGTAACTGTGTAACTGTATATGATTTAGCAGTGGGAACTGGCACATAGAAGATTAACTTAAAAAACTTCAGAAGAAAATTGTTGAAATGAAATTATTTTATAACCACATAATAAAAGCAATGTTATCTTTTAGATTCAGTGCAACAGAAGACATAATGTCTAGAACTAGAAGTTTTTTGTATTGTCTTTAAATGTGGAGAAATGTAAATTATTTTACGACTTCCATTTGCCAAAAGATCTAAGGTCTATGTCTTTTCGCAGGTAGATGCTAAAATCAATGTTTTTCAACTGGGATAGTCAGATGACAAGAAATGATGTTATACAGCAAGTACTGCAGCAGTAATATTTGAAATATTAATTTAAGAACTCTCCGAGAGAGACTATGCATTTTGTGTTTTGCCTTTGATCTGACAGCATCAGCTGGAAAATCCACTCACCACATCTGTCTTGGCTTGTTCTATAAGTAAGTTAACTAGGATACAGTAATTTCTCTTAGATTCAGACAGGAATATAGTGAAGTATAGCTTAGATGTTTTCTGTATTTATTTGAGACTGTCCTGCAATGTTGTTTTAAGTATTTCCTGTGATTTTGAATTCTGAATTAACTGTGATTGTTTACTGAGTATTTTCTTGTTCTTTTATTATTTATTAAATATATTTAAACCTATCATTGTGTCTGATATTTGTGAGACATATTTTTAAGCTCTTAGGGTACTTGCATATCTATTTGTTGACACTGTGCAGACCACTCCTAATAGCCTTGCTGTTGCTCAAACTACCATTTGTATTAACAGTAGCATTACATAGTAAGATTGGACACCCTTTGTTAAGGGCCTTGAAGTAGCTGATAAGGAGTGGCTGGTGGCAGTCCAAACTACCTTGTATTCTGGGCAAAAGGGGGCATAGCTAGTAAACCTGTGTCAGCCTTTCCCAGGTATATGTGTGTGTTTGTGTATAAATCAAATCTCAAAGAGTGTGTGTGTCAGCTACTTGGGCAGGGACAAGATGCACTGGTTGGACAGAGAGGGTGCTGGAGGTCTTGGCTTGGCCACTCAGCTGAGATCTCAGCTTTATAGCTGTGCCAGTGGGGAGTGTTATTGGGGATATGGAGAAAGAGGGAAAAAACAGCCCCAAACTGACTGTGGTCTATGTGTGATCTTAAGGAAAAGTGCACTTTACTATATGTGTACTTATCCTCCCAGTGTGTACGTCCCCCACTGTTGCCAGTGGTTGGGATTGAGGCTTTTTGATTACTGGGCCAGTGCTGGGACATCACACTTCATATGAGAAAGTTTCAGTGGTTTCCGAAGTCAGTGTGCTCATCCTCTATAAGTTGTAGTTCCTCTTCTTTCTTGTCTCAAAGAGGAACTTCTCTGGTGGATTCAGCACTTGTCTCTGAATCCAGGTATCCCTTTTCATCCCCCTCTTCCCTCTCAGGAATTGTTCACAGATGCCTCAGACATGGGATGGGGATGCAAGTTTTGGCTCCCTAAAGGTACAGGGGGTGTGGTCACCTCATCAGAAGAAGGAGCACATCAGTGTCAAAGAGACAAGAGCTCTTCTCCTGGCTCTTCAGGCCTTTCATTCTCACTTTTCTCCATGTCATCTCAAGGTATTCAAGGACAATGCCAAAGTGATGTGGTATATCAACAAGCAGGGAGGAACAGAATCTTATCTTCTTTGCCACCTGGCATTTCTGGTATGGGATCTTGCTGTCAAGTGACTCTTCAGGCAGTTTATATCCCTACTGATCAGAACATTGAGAAAGACACTCTGAGCAGTCCTTAACTCAGTACCATGAATGGATGCTTCGCAGGGATGTGTTTCTGAACATTATTTATCAATGGGATACTCTTCAAGTGGATCTTTTAGCCTCCCCTCTGAACAGATAACTTCCTCTATTTCATCCCAGAGTCCCAGATCCTCTGGTATGGAAGGTGGAGGCCCTCTCATTCTCTTGCAAGGGGATGTTTCTTTATACATTCCGCTCTTTCTTCTCATTCTGAAAGTACTGTTTAAAATTCAACAGGATTTATTTATTATTTATTTTATTTTACATTTGTTTACTGGGAAAGTCTGACTGGACACATAGTGACTCCATTTTTGTTGTGACAACACTGGTTCCCTCTTCTTCTGCATCTAGTTAGGGGCAATCATCACAAGTTACCACACAGGGTGGCTCTGATCACACAAGACAAGGGATCTCTTATCCACCCCCCCTGTTCACTCTTCAACTGACACTGTGGGTGAGAGGATTTTGATTCCTCATAGACACATTTTTTTCTGAGGATGTGCTGCAAGTCCTGCAGGAGGCCAGGAAACCTATGACTAGGAAATCCTACTTATCCAACTGGAAGAGGTTTTCATTCTGGTGTCTCTCTTCTAACCCGGACCCACTTACTGTGGATGCTCCTTTGGTTCTCTTATCTGTGTGAGATGTTCAATGCTGGTTTGGCCTATTCTTCTGTTTAGGTCCAATTCTCAGCTATCTCTGCTTATCTGTCTTTTTCTCCTTTAGCTGCTAGTGGTGAGGTGAAACAATTTCCTAAAGGTGTCATTAATATTAGACATCCTAGGAAGCCTGTTCCTCCTCTCTAGGATCTTAATTTTGTTTTGGAGAAGATGACTCAGGCTCCTTTTGAGCCTGCTGCTTCAGCTTCCTTGCAAAATTGTTCCTGGAAGACTGTTCTTTTGTTAGCACTTACTTCTGCCAAATGGGTGTCTGAGTTGCAGGACCTTATGGCTTCTCATCCTTTTTTGATTTTTCATGAGGACAGAGTGTCCTCGCTCACTAACCCTTCTTTTATGCCAAAGGTGATTAATGAGCTATCACGTAATCAGTCTATTACTCTGCCTACTTGTTCTCCCCTCTCCACAAACTAACAGTGAGAGGGTGCTGCATACTTTGGTCTTGCATAGGCAACTTAGAGTTTATTTGGATAAGGCAAAGGCTATTAGAAAATGTGATCAGTTATTTGTTTCTCTTCATTCTAGATCTTTGGGGCTTGCTGTATCAAAACATAGTATTTCTTCTTGGATTTCTAAGACTATTTCCTTTTGTTACACTTTTCATGGCAAGAGCCTTCCTTTTTCAATTAAGACTCATTCTACTAGAGCTGTGGCTTCTTCTGGTGCTTTTTTCAAAGACTTAGATACTAATTCTATTCTTGAAGTAGCTACCTGGACTTCTGTGCATACTTTTACCAAGCACTACAAGTTGGATGGTATCCTTAGAGCTAGGGCTGGTTTAGTTAGTTCAGTTCTTTATGTTTTTTAGGGGACTCTTTTGCCCCTTCTTCCTCTCAAGTTTCCTCTTAAGCTTTGGCACTCTCCCATATAGTTAAGAATACTGCAGCAATGAATGTACAGTTAGTTGTGTAAACTATTACCTTAATGGTAAATGTCTTTGCTTTACTGCTGTAGTTTTCGCTCCCTCCTTCCACCCCCTAGTTATTTTCCTTCTTGGATGTACACGTTACTTCTTGGGTTCCTTGGACTTGTGTTCCTCCTGGGGAAATCAGTTCTGTTTTTGGAAGGCTTGAATGTCACCTTTATGCCCTACATTATACAGGGAGCATATGGTGACATTCGGCATACCTTTTAAATTCAGATGTCTTTGGAAGACTGTCTGCATGTTGGGCTACCGCAGCAGGGAATCCCATATAGTGAAGAATACTGCAGCAGTGAAGACAAGGACATCTACCGTTATGGTAAGATTTTACACAACTGTACTTTTTCTAAGGTAAGGTGTAGGGAATATGGTTAGTGGCAGGGTTAAGGTTAGCCTGCACCACCTTAGAAATACTTATTAAACCTAACCCTAATTAATTTATCTAGGTGATTCTTGATCTTATTTTTTTCTTCCCCAATTGCAAATTCAATTTTGCTGGTGTTCCAGAACAAAGCAGACACATTGGCAATGAAGATAATTTAAATATCATTGAATAACTGACATGCAGTTTAGAGTGTTATAAGTCATGTATGAACACTTGAGGGTTGTAACTGTTTAGAATGGTTCATATGCCATAAGATGAGTTGTTGTATAATTACATTTTTAGGATGCTATAGTTTTATTAAACGCACAAGCACTCTACTTTGCTGGATTAACAGAAGCTGCATGGTTTATAAATGTTGTATCATAATTGGCAGTAAATAATTTTGTTATGCTTCTTGAGGCCATTACTCCAAAGTTAGGATGAAAGGACAGTGAGGAACCTTGACGGAGAGCATGATGACACCTAGCAATTTGTTTATCAAAAGATAACAGTGCAGACATAGAGCTGTCTTTGTGCTGAGTAAAGGGACAAAGTCTTTAGTCAGGCATTAGTCATGGGTTTAAAGGAATAGAAAAAAGGTAGACTTAATTTTTGGCTCTGACGATCACAGTTATGATCCTTGAACTTTCAGTGGGTACCCCTACCCGGCAGTAGAGGGCAATGATGACATCCATGCTTTCCCTCTGAGTTGTTCAAATAAAATATTGTAAGAAACAATACGACTATTTCATTTTTGTTAGTATTTTCATTAAATAAATATGCTGTGCATTCAATATTTTTTGTTCATTTTGCTTCTGTGGTGATGATTAACTTAGACTGGTCAGGTGTATCACAAAGAAGCACTACATCAGATGTGCAGCAGCAAACCTCAACTCTGCTACACCCACGTCATGCATACAACATTTGATTTATACTAGTGTGCATCTCAGACTACCAGTAATCTTGCTAACAAATATTGCTTTCATCTTTATCCCATGATGAATGTTCCTCATTTTAATTCACATTTATGTCTAGTGGCCCAGTGGTGCAGCAGTTAGCATTGTTGCCTCACAGCAAGAGGTTCTCTGGTTCAATTCTTGGCTGGGGTGCCTTCCATGCAGAGTCTGCATGTCCTCTCTGCAGTCATGTGGGTTTCCTCTGGGAGCTCCAGTTTCCTCCTACATTCCAAAGACATGCAGTAGGTGGATTTGACACACTAAATTGGCTGTAGGTGCGAGTGAGTGAGTGGTATGGATGAAATACCATGGCAGGGCTAGCCACCCAGCAGTGTAAATCTTGGCTCGAGATGATTGTCACTGTTGAAGTGACTCCCCGACTCTATGTGCAAAATGGAAAAAAGCGTTGGAGGAGGATGGATTAATGTCTTAAAATTCTACATTCCACTGATGAGATATCGACACATATTCACTGCTAGGATATTTTTTAACAGACTTCCATAATACTTAATACTGAATATTGCAAATTCATAAAAAGAACTCTTAGGTATTAAAAAGAAGCAAATAACCATGTCACAAGCTTCTTAGCTGAAGTCATTAGTAATGTTTCCCACTTTACAGATGGAAGGTTGAAAGCTATGTTTGCAAATTTTTCAAAAGAGAAGTCCTAAGATTACTTCTTCAGGTGCTCAAATATCATTTCTGCAACAAAGTCAGTCATTTAGCCAGCTCAAGATTTGACAGCAACAGGTCCTTACAAAGTAAGTATGGAATGTACTGACTCTTACTCAACTTTTTCAAGTGTAATCACATGCCAGTTTATATAAATCATATTTATCATCACTCATAACTCCTGAAAGGTGGCTGCTGCCTCCTTAAATCCACAATTTCTTTCAAATAGGTTCATTTTGTTTAATTGCATGACCTTAACTAACTAAGATTAACATAGCTGCATTTTTTTTTATTTTTAACTACACAAGCTTAGCTCTGGCAATGTATTATTTCTGTGGTTCAGGAATGCCAATCATGCCACTCAGACACCAAAACCACACTCCAAGCTGTATAAAATGTTGGTGTGGTGCTTCTTTGAGATATTATTGATTGGTCTTTTAGTGCAATGGCAGCTACTTTGTATTTATTCACTGATTCAGTTTTCTGTTTTGTGATGGCTAATGGGTTTCCACCTTTTCAGATCTGCGTTGTCATTTTACTGACAGGTTGCCTAGTTTTCAGGTTGTTAATATGACTGGGGTAAAAGTTCACTGCTAATTTAGTCTGTCTTTTTAGCTTTCAATGCAACTGATACTACACTCAAAAAATACAAAAACATTTACATCTGATCCAAACTGACATTCAGGCGTTAAAAAAGAATCTGCAGAACAACTTTCAACCTCTCATCCGTACCACATCTAAACTCTCTATCTTTAAAACCCTACTCCATTCACACCTAACTTTACAATGGAAATGCTCCTGCTCCCATCCTTCATAATTTCCTCACCCATAACTACTCTTCATATCTATAATAGTCTCCTACAGTCTAATAACTTGCAACATCAACAGTAGGATGATATTTGTATAAGAACTGTACTGAGGTTAATTCAGCATACTAACTAGGATCTCATAATGCCAATCCAATGACATCCCATCACTTTGTTTGATGTTAAATCCCCTCTTAATTGTGTAATTTTTATCTTGTATTCTTGTTGACTTATTGCATTGATATTGTATATTGTATTTTGTATTCAGATATTCTTGTACTTCTGGAGCTTTTCTCCCCAGGACTCAATTGAAAATGGGTTCTACAAGATCCTGGCAAACAAACTGAAAAATAAATAAATAAATTTAATTGTGGAAAATACAAAATATTTCCTCTGAATATGATTAAAATATTTTGTTCAGGTAGCAGAAGTTATGGACATTTTTATTTCATTTTGTCCTATGCATTGTTAGCTCTTGCAGCACATTTAAAGGATATATATATATATATATATATATATATATATATATATATATATATATATATATGAAAGTTGTTCTGCAGATTTTTTTTTTTAAATCACAGATAACGTAGAAACCAAATCTTTAATCTCATAGGGAACACACAGTGATTACCTGCAAAATATGCACAGATACATACACAGACACATGAGCACACGTGCAAGTGTGTGCACGTGCGCATGCTCACATGGGCATACATGCACACATACATACACAACCACACTTGCAGACGCAATCAAATAGTTAAGATTTGGTTTAGCACCGTATTGTTTTTGTCATGAAAGGGGATACTGCACAGCTTTCTGGAATTTTGTAAATAATTATATGTCATTTGTGAATATCAACATGATTTATATAAGATGCTTGTGTTACAACTGTATTAGAACTGTATGTCATATGTATATCAAACTGGTGTGTGTGTTAAAAAGTATTTTGTAAAGTGCTTGTGCTTAAGATGTAACCACAGTGTGCCCTGCTAGAAGAGAACAGAAATGTACATACACTCTTGTAGCTGTTTAAATGTATACATTTTAATAGTGGAAACTGGAATACAGGAGGTTAACTTCAGAAAAATAGCTGAAATTAAATTACTTTATGGTTATGCGAAAAAGGTGGTATATTTCAGTTTTCAGTGCAGCTAGACACAGAGTCTGTGCTGAAAAGATTTCTGTATTGCTTCGGAGCAAACTAATTTACTACCTCTGAAAGTATGAAGGAATGTACTTGTTTTATGACTTTCAGCATCTGCCAAAGATCTGAGGTCTATGTATTTTCACAGGTAAATGCTAAATACTGCCAAGCTTCCAGCAGTGGGGGTTTCACCTGGGATAGAATCAGATGACAAGAAAAAATGTCATTCTTCAAGCTATCCCAGCAGTGATATTTGATATATTAATTTGAGGAGTCTCTTAGAGAGACAGGGCATTCTTTATTCTGTCTTGGACCTGACAACAACTAAAGAAGACCCATTCATCAGAATATCTGCCTTGCTCTCATGAAGTAAGTTTCTAGGGAACAGTATCATTCTCTTGGATGTAGTCAGGAATATAGCAAAGCTTAGTTTAGATATTTTTCTTTATTTATTTGAGACTTTCCTGCAATGTTGTTTTAAATATTTCCTGTGATTTTGAACTCTGATGTCATTGTGAATATATACTGCGTATGTTTTGTTCTTTTATTATTTATCATTAATCATATTTAAACCTTTCAATGTGGTTAGTCTGTGTAGAGATATTTACGTTTTGTGAGTACTTGCATATTTATTTATAAAGGAGGTGGTGTAGCTATAATATTTAAACAGCATCTAAGCATCCAGATCTTAAAATCATCAGCTCCACAAATAGGCAATGAAGACATAATATATGCCAACCTCAAAATAAACCAAAACAAAACCATCAACATAACTGGATGCTACTTCCCACCTGGCCAGAACATCCCTCCACTAGAAAACCTCCTCAGCTGGTCTACCCACCATCTCCCCCAATAAACTATAATTTTAGGTGATGTCAATATTGACTGGCAATCCTGTTCTGGCAGCCATCCAACCTATCATGTAAACCTTCATGGCTTCACCCAACTAGTCCAGTCACCAACCAGGATAAATAAAAACTACAGCAAGCACACTACCCTGGATTGGATACTAGTCAGTAAGAGCCCCCAGTCATATATAACAGGCTGCTTATCAGATAGCCTCAGTGATCACTCCCCAACATTCCCTACTCAAAAAATACCTATACCAAGCTAAACCTGTCATCTACCATCAAATATGTAAAAAACTAAACTTTAACCCACTCACATTCATCTCATCCCTCAAAGAATGTAACTGGCATCCTCTAAAGTACCTCAGTCTTGAAGACACAGTTGAATTTTTTAATACTACCTTCCTGAGCATCCTTAATTACCATGCCCCCATAAGACTTTCCAGAATCAAAGCACAATCCTCCCCATGGCTACAGAAAACCACTAAGTCAGAAATGAAAAACAGGGATAAAGCCTGGAAGCACTGGTGCAAAACCAAAACCCCTCAGCTAGACAGAAATTCCTAGAACTACGCAATAGAGTCAAAAAGCTAATAAAACAGGACAAATTCCAATACTACCAGTCTGCCCTAGACTCCTCCCAACACAGCCCTAAACAATTCTGGTCCTCCATAAACTCCATCCTCCACCCAGGTAAAGTCAGTACCCCTCCTCCTAACATCCCTCACTCCTCTGAAAATATTGCTACCTCATTCAACACATACTTCACACAAACCATACTATCACTAGCTAAAAAACAACCCCCCTCCCCTCCCCTCTGACCCACATCTTCAACTAGTAATCTCCCCACTGCCTTCTCTTTTTCTCCTGTACCTACCTCCAACATAAAAAAACTCTTAACTAAACTTAAGCCCACCAAATTAGCAGCAGACAACCTCCCAAGTGAAAACCTACAAATCGCAGCTAATGCTTTGGCCTACCCAGTATCCATCTTGATTAACCGATCTCTGTTAGAAAGTTACGTTCCCACACTGTGGAAAGTATCATATATAATTCCTCACTGCAAAGACGGCCCCTCCACAGAACTAACCAATTACCTCCCCATAGCTATTCTTTCTCCACTCTCCAAAATACTAGAGAGATGCATACACTCTCAGGTCTCAGACTACCTCCTTACTAACAACCTCCTTTCCAATACTCAGCATGGTTTCTGACCAAACTATAGCACCACCACTGCCTTACTCTCCTTTACTAACACTATCCATCAGCATAAAAACAATGGCTATCTCTCCTCTGCTACTTTCCAAGACCTATCTAAAGCATTTGACATGGTCCCATGCAAGCAACTCATCTCTGTACTCAGTAACCTATCCTTCTCTCAATTGGTCACCAACTGGTTTCAGAGTTACCTGTCTGACTGCCAACAATCTGTTGTATGGCAGAATGACATATCTCCCCAACTACCTGTCTCCATAGGGGTTCCCCAAGGATCCATCCTTGGACCCCTACTCTTCTCTGTTTTCGCCAATAATCTAGCCTCTGCCACCAAACATGGCACACTCATACAATACGCAGATGACTCAACCATCATCTGCTCAGCCCAGTCCCTACCCAAACTGCAAAAAGTCACACAGGAAGCCTTTTCCTCTGTTGAAACTTGGTTATCCGATGTTCAATTAATACTCAACCCAAACAAAACTAAACTACTCATCTTCCAACCCACCAAACATACTCAAAACAACTCTCACTTTAACATCACAGCAAAAGACAACACCACTATATACCCAACTGAACACACCAAATTACTAGGAGTGGAAATAGACAATAAACTAAAATTTGACATTCACATATCCATGATCAAAAAAGTCCACAAAAAACTAGGAGTGTTATACAGAAATAAGCAACTTCTCACCAAAGCAGCAAAGATTTCAGTAGCAAATTCCCACCTTATCTCTACCCTACTTTATGCCTCTCCAATATATACCAACCTAAGGCAATGCAATCTAAACAAGCTAGAGACCTACTACAAAAAAATTGCCAAATTCGCCACAGGGGCATCCTACCGTAGTCACCACTGTCTCTCACTTGCTGAACTGGGCTGGCTTGAACTCCCTCACCTCCTTCAATGGTATCAACTCTCACTCACCCACAAACTAGTAAACCATCCACTAAATGTCCCATCCCTCCAGAATCTACTCCAACCCTATCGCACCACCAGACCACTAAGATCCAGCAACAACAATCACTTGCAGATCACTAAAGCCAATAACTCTGCTGGTGAAGCAATATTCTCTTGCGCCATAGCCAAATTATGGAACTCCCTTCCACCTACAATTACCTCCGTACCATCATGCACCCACTTCAAAAGTTTACTAAAAGCACACCTAAAAACATGCTGGCTATGCCCTTGCAACTCCCACTCTAATACCACCCATCCCATCCAACCACTACCTGTCTTTCCACCCCACTAACTACCTTGATTATAGCAAGTTCAAATGCTCATAAGCCTAGTACTTATTATACAGCAGGAAATTCTTATTGTAACATTTGTTAATGTCTGTTATGTACTTCGCAGATAAAGATTCTGGTTGTCTACTGATGTACTATGTTCTTCATCTGTAAATATGTTTGTAATTAATTGCTATGTTAATCAAATTGTTAATCGCTATGTAATCCAATGTAACTACTGTCTGTTTATTTTAACTGTAGAGCTTTTCTCCCTGGGCCTCCGCTGAAAATGGACCTATGTCCAGTCGGACACTCCTGGTCAACAAATGTAAATAAATAAATAAATTTGTGACACTATGTGGGCCACTCCTAACAGCCTTGCTCTTGGTCAAACTACCATTTGTATTAATATTAATATTACACAGTAAGATTGGGCACCCTTTGTTAAGGACCTTAAAGTAGCTGATAAGGAGTTGGCTGGTGGCAGTGATAACTACCTTTTAGTCTGGACAAAAGGGGGCATAGCTAGTAAACGTGCCAGCCTTTCACAGGTGTGTGAGGGTGTGTAAATAAAACCTCAAAGAAGGTGTGTGTCAGCTACTTGGGCAAGGACACACACCACTGGCTGGACTGAGAGGGTGCTGGAGGTCTTGGCTTGGCCACTCAGCTGACATCTCAACTCTATAGCTGTGCCAGTGGGAAGTCTTATTGGGGATCTGAGGAAAGAGGGAGAAACCAACCCTGGACATACTTTGGCTTCTGTGTGCTCTTAAGGGAAATTGCACTTGATGCAGAGAGCTGCATCTGGAAATACTATCTGTGTACTTGTTATCCTCCCATGTATGCTCCCCACTGTTGCCAGAGGTGAGGATTGAGGCTCCTTGATTACTGGTCCAGTGGTGGGTTGTCACAGTTTTATTGCTGATTTTCAGTCAAATGTATATATTCATTGGTTAGTACAATTCTGCTTTTTGAGTGATCCCACATAAAAACAATATTTACAGACTTGTTTGGCTACCTCTGAAATAGTTACAGTCTCCACAGGGAGGCTAGCCTCATCTTTTGAGAAGCACTGTTTTAGAGAAATAAAGGAATATGCAGATATGCAGAAAACAGTGGGCTTGCCATTCTTCATTTATGTCAGATTTCAGTGTAAAATATCTCCATGTATTCTTCTTCTTCATGTTAAATAATGATAGTAATGTGACACATGACTGCCACTACACACACACACACACACACACACACACACACACACACACACACACACACACACACACATACACACACACGCCCACAAAATACTTTTTCACCCATTTTATCCCTAAGTTTGTGCCTTTAGTGTATGACCTTCTATGGTTGTGAAAGCAGAATTAGAGGACAGTGTCAGAGTACCAAGTCCCATTCTCCCCTCTGAGTTGAGAAAAGCTGGCTGTAACACACTGATGAAGAAAACAGTGTGTAGTGCAAGGAGAAGCCATGAGATTTGGCCAGAAAACAACCCAAAAATGGGGAATTCACCATTCAGTGTGGTACCCATGCATACTGCACGGTTGTAAATCCAGTGGTGCCTCTAATCCAGTTCACTTTTTCTACACGCAGTTCACAAACAGGAATACCCTCAATCAACCACTAACCTTTTTGATCTCTGAATTATACCATGAAGTCCAACTATAAGGAGATTTTTGCATTACTTATTTATTTATACTTTGTTGACTATGTTAGTCCCTCTAGACCAATGGCCTCTTTTCACAGGAGACCTGAGATGGCAGTCATACTAACTAGGGGAAATTTGGTCATGACACTAGGGAACTTCTCCCATCCATCTTTGTTGTGAGTGGGAACCAATTTGGAGAAGCACCTCCTGTATCTGTTCCAGGCACAGAAATGGCCAGGAGAAACGGGGAGGCAGATGGAGAGAGAAGGAGATTATGGTGAAAGCAAATATCGAGACTGTAGAATGTGTGCAAGATTCTGAGGAAATGTTTCAAAGAAACTTGTTAGGATGGTTGCAAGATGATTTACTTAAAGAAACGTTGATGCAGAATGAGCCTAAAAATTAATGAGATGTTTCCTGGGGTGGCATTATGGAGAAAATACAAAAGGAGGATGTAGAGACAATCCTGAAGAATAGTGCTGAGATGGAAAACAAAACATATACAGAGAAAGTAAAAGAAGGCAAAAGTGGAGTAGCAGAAAAAAAGGCAGAATACATGAAAAATGGAAGTACATGATGAGGATTCAAAGTAAAGAAAAAAAAGAAATGGACAGGTATGAAGTGTGGGACAACTGAATAACTCCTTTAGATATAAAAGTACATGAGGTAAGAGCATTTATTCTAATTTACAAAGAGACATTTTGTGACAATATATTTAGTACTGTTTTCTCAATGGAAAATTTTCTTGGAGAATATGAAAAAAAGAAAGACTGTAACCCATGGAGTTTTTATGTGATAAAAGATTTTAACAGGGAAACAAAAAAGAAGATTCATGTACAATTTCAAAAGAGGTAGAAAGAGAAACTTTGAAAGAACATTTGAAACCTTTATGTAAAGAAGTACTGGACATTGCAAAAGTTTATGACAAAAGGGACTTAAGGACTGGAGCCTGGGATTGTAATGTTGTGTTAAAATAGAAAGAGAAAAAAATTATACATATAACAAGTATGATAAATATGGAAGGGAATAGGGTGTTTCCAAATACTGGGGACAACCGAAAACATGTTTTTTTTTTGTGTGTGTGTGGAAAAGAAGGACATTTGATAGGTAACTGTGACAAAAGCAAATGTAATATTTGTGGGGAAATGGGACATGATGAAAAAAATGTGAATTGAAATCTTATAAAAGGAACAAAATTGGATATTTATGGATGGATTACAAAACTGAAAATAGCAGTAAGGAAAAAAGAAAAAAGGAACGAGAATAGGAGAAAATGAACAACGAGAAGAAATTTTAGAAGTAGTCGAAACAGAAGAAAAATTAGATGAGGAAAAATAATAAAGAAGAAATAGAAGATGGTTCTGAAATAAGTGCCGAAGAAAACATAAACGGGGAGTTAATAAAAGGAAAAATAATTCTATTGGTAAAAGGGTAAAAGACAGAAAAAAGAAAATTTAAAAGGATAAGTACAAAGGGAAAAAGAAAGGAAATGGATGAAAAAGTATTTGTACAGCTAAAGATGTTAGCTTGGTATAATTGTTAAGGTGTTTGACTCACAAACACAAGGTAGAGTGTTTGATTCTCACCTTTGGGAAGGAAATTGGTTTGTCCTAGAATGGACTATTATGAAAGTTAGCCTAGTAATTAGCTATGAATGTATGAAACCATGAATCTAAGGAAAAGGAAAAATGAAACATTTTGAGTGATTTCTGTAAATGTGAATTGTATTAAGAATACAGTAAAAAGAACAGGCATTTTGCAGTGGTGTAATACAAGATTTTTAACAAATGAAGAAAGATTACAAGCAGAGAAAGTATGGGGAGGAAAGATAATTTGGTAATTGGGAAATGAGAGATGTTCTACAATAGTCATATTCTGTAGAAATACAGTAAAGATATTAGATGTAACTTTAGCAAAAATGGGAAGATTAACCACTGTAGAATTAAAATGGAATGAACAAGTATATAGCATTGTAACATTATATGCTTATACTAACTGTAAAGAAAGGGAAAGTTTATTTCATCAGATTGTAGACTATGTAGTGATAACTATGAATATTATAATGACAGGAGACTTTAACTGTGATTTAAGAGGCAAGCATAAAAACAAATGAAATTATATAAAAAATGTAAGAAGTTGTAAGACGTGGCAAGTTAAAATTTAGGGACAATTATTCATAGACTTACAAAAGGGGTATATATAGAAATGAAATAGATTATTTCATAGTATCAGAAGGTTTAATTATAGGAGAAGAGGGGTAGTTGAAACAAGGTTTTCTGATCATCTTGCAATATGGCTAGAGATAAAAGAAAACAAGGAATATATAAAAATAGGAAAAGAAATAAAAATTATACATGAGAAATCATGGAATGAAGAAGGAAAGAAATTAGTATTATGGTTATGGAAAGAGCATATTACTATGAGAATTTTATAAAAATTGGTCTGAATGGTGGATTATATTTAAAGAAAAATATAAAAAAATGTTTTGACAGTGATAATATGATGTGAGAAAAGTAGAGAAAGAAAAATATAAAAGAACATATAACGATGCATTGGAAGATTTAGAACATAATGATAGAAAGTACTTTGACAAAGAAAAAATACAAGAATTATTACATAAGCAAAGATTTTTTTTTTTGCAGGGGGGAAAGAGAAGAAGTATCGAGTTACTTAAACAGATTAGTAAAGGAAGATGGTAGAGTAATGACAGAAATAAAAAATGTAAAAGAAGAAATAGAAAGACCTCAGGAAAATATTATGAATAATACAGGACAATATGTACAAGAAATGTTTAAAGAAAAAAGAAGGTAGTGAAAAAAACATGCAAAGTAAAAAAAAGTTAACAGAAAAAGAGAATAAAGAACTGGAAAAGCAGATATTGTGGGAAAAAATTTCCAGGGAATTGTTATGGCTAGGCTTGCATAGGCCTTAGGGCCGATAGCCTAGTACCAACCTATGAACCTATGAGCTAGATAAAGTATAAGGACAAGTAAATACAGATTTGGCTGCAAGCCCAGATGGAATAGGATATGAAATGTATACAAATTTAAGAGATTAGCAAAAAATATGTTTTGAAGATTTTAAATTTATGGTTAAATGAAGGTTTTATGTATAAAGAATTATGTAGTGGAATACTTAAATTCATTTGGAAGAAGGAAGATAGAAGATAATTAAAAATTGGAGACCAATAGTTTTGAAAGATCTTTATGAAAATAATACAAAAGAGATTTAAAACTAAAATGGAAATTATTATGGAAGATAGCATATAGTATAAAGGAGAAGGGCTGTCAATAATTATTAATGATAGGGAAATTGTGGATGATGTTATAAACAGAAAAGAAGAAGTGAAAATCATGATAGGGGATCTTAATAAGGCATTTGGCACAATTGGACATGAAATGTTATGGGTAATAATGAAATAATAAAATATAACTGAGAAAGTTAGGAAATTATGTATGTCAGCTTATAGTAATAATAAAATACAATGCTTGTAAATGACTGGTTAAGCCAAGAGGCACATATGAAGAGTGGTATAAGACAGGGAGGTCATATGTGTTGTATAGTCTTTGCATTAGTTATGAATGTGATAGTATGTGAAATAAATTACAAAATGGAGGAGGTAAAGTATATAACACCTGAAGGGTTAAGAATTCCAGTTCTGTTAACATATGCAGATGACATTATAATAACTGCAAACAAAAAAAACAAAATTGGGATTAAAGTAATAATTTACACAAGTGAGTGTCTAGCGATGATATGGGTGACTTTAAATAAAGAAAAGAGTAAAGGTTTAGGTGATGTAGCAAAGATTAGGGGTATATATTTTACAATGAATGAAATTTCTGTGTTAGCTATACAATCTGGGGATAAAGATGAAATTAGAATTTAATGATAAAAAACAATAGAAGAAATAAAACAAACATGTCTTTTCTGGAGAACATATAAAATATTCAGGAAAAAGGCTTATTTGATAAATTCAGTACTGATAGGAGAAATGGCATACTAGCAAGTGTATTTATGTTTCCAGCAGCATTTGAAAAGGAGTTATTACAGATATTTTTTTTTTCATTTATACGGGCTTATTGATTAAATACAGTAAAAAGCAGAGTTTTGTATGTAAATAAAGAAGAAGCAGGTTTAGGATTAATTAACCCAGTGATATACACTGCTTCATTAAATGTGTACAAAGTGTTAAAGTGGAAAAATGAAAAAAAAACTTTTAGATTAATAGTAAAACTGTATAAATATAATTATAATAAATTTGGGGGCATGGTAAAAAGGAGTGTATAAACGAGGAAATAAATGTTACCAAGTAAAGATATTTTTGTGGAAAATAAAAGTTAATCATATAGAAAAAGATAGAAAACTATGGTATAAGAATGTAATGATAAAACATTAATATGTAAAACCATGGGAAAATCTAACAGATGAAAAGAAAATAAAGCTATAAAAATAAGAAACAAATGGTGTAGTCAGAAAGTAGAATGTCAAGCTTTTTGTGAAGACTGGTAACAGCTAAATTTCAAGTTAAAGGAAACATGCCATATAAAAAGAAAAATGATAGAATATGTATACATTGCCAAGAAAAAGAAATTACGGAACATATGCTCTCCAAGCTTTCAGCTCTGAACCTATCCCCACCAACTCTTCCCTGGTTTTCCAACTACCTATCCAACAGAAAACAATCCACTAGATGGCTCGACTCTACCTCACCATTCCTTGACACCCCCTACAGGAGGTCCTCAAGGATCCATATTAGGCCCTCAGCTTTTCAGTATTTTTATTAATGACTTTCACTCTTGTGTCCCTAACAACTCAGTTATTCAATATGTAGATGACTCAACTGTAATTTCCTCCTCCAAAACCATAGCTGAACTACTTTCATACACACAGCAAGCATTCTCCTCTATAGAAAGCTGGATGACTAACAATTATCTCACACTCAATCCAAACAAAACCAAACTTCTTCTCTTCTCCCCTAAAAAAACACTACTATAAATAAACCAGACTTCAACCTCTACGCATTAAATAAAACCACCCTAAAAATCATCACACACACCAAACTGCTAGGCATTATCATAGAAGAAAGGTTAACATTTGACCAGCACATGCACAATAACATAAAAAGGACCCATCAGAAGCTAGAAACCCTCTATAGGCACAAAAACGTCCTCAACCCTAGTACCAAAAAAACCCTTGCCATTACTTTTCTAATACCATCCTTACTATATGGTGCCTCCCTCCTCACTAACATTCGTACAGCCCTAAAAAATAAAATGGAAACCTGTTACAACAAAATAGCAAAGTTTGCAACTAATGCCACCTACTCTTCCCACCACTGTTCCTCACTGCAATCACTCAAATGGCTTGAGCTACCTCAATACTTCACTCACCAACTCTTAATAACCCATAAAATTATCTATAAACCCCTTGACTGTCCAGCCCTTACCTCCACCTTAACTCAATACCACCCAAACAGGTCACTTAGATCACAAAATGAAACCTTATTACGCATCCAAAAACCTGCACTCCCTGCCGGACATGCACTCTACTCTTTCTGTATTGCCAAACTCTGGAACTCACTCCCTACATCTCTCAGAGCCACCAGTGCCACCAGGACATTCAAATATGGCCTCCATTTACATCTAGGTACCCTGTGGCAATGCTCCTGCTTCACACCCCACATTACCTGATCCCTTCCATACTGCCCTATTAACAAAATTATAACCATACCCCTTATAACTGCTTTTCCACTGCTATGTCTGCCAGACTGTTATGATACTCTTTTATGTAACTATTTCAAAGTCTGTCACTATTGCTATAACTTCATAAATACATAATGCCTGCATTTTTTATTTTACTTTAACCATATTATATTCTAGAGCCTTATTCTGTTAACCTAAGTGTATGCCTGAACCTGCTATATCATCCTGTAAACTAACTGTATATCTGAGCTAGTTGTAAAGAAATGATTTTCTGTTTATTTGTTGTAAAGAAATATATGTTTTGATTATTTGTTTAATAAATGTCTAGTTGGAGCTTTTCTCCCCAGGCCTCCACTGAAAATGGGCACACTTTGGCCCAGTGGACACTCCTGGTAAGTAAATGTAAAATAAAATAAATAAAATAAAATAAAAAAGTTATGGGGAAAATTATGTAAAGAAGATTTTCTGAAGATATAGAAGAAGTGGATAAAATAAACATGGATATAATTAAACATAGATATAAGAACAGAAGTAAAGATTATATTAAAAGAGTTAATGAAAAGTTATTTTATATTATATGGGTTATGTGGAATAAAAGAATAAATGAAATTATGTTTAATGGTAAATGGATTTTAGTAACAATAATAAGTAAAATCAGATGGTAGTTATGGAAAAAGGAGTGGTACTCTAACAGGGATGAAAATTTTGCATGATTGTAAAGGAGATTATGAATATGTATAAACAGATTGATATATTTATATATTTGTATATATGCAAATATTTACAAATATGCAAATATTTTGTAAATAAGAGTTATTTTTGTATACAAATAAAAAACCCTACTCTTTGTGAGTTTTGACACATTATGTTGCAATACTTCCTGCTTCCATTCCAGGTGAAGTGGCAGCTCAGAGAAGCAGGAAGAAGCATGGAGGAAATAAACATCATGGCAGAGTTGCTTTCAGTTAAACAGTAGTGGTTGAGAAGATGCAACTGGAGTTGTTTGATGAGAGAGCAGTTAAGCCCTACTTGAGTTAGATACAAATAGTTTGGAGATTATGAAGGTATGCAAGCTTTCAGGGAACGTGTTTGCAGGCATTGAGAGGACAGTAAAGGGTGTTCATGAAAATGTGAAGGTGGTCAAATCTTCACACGACTCACAAATGTTATTTCAGCAATGATTATGTGAAGAGAAAAATGATGGCTAGAAAGGATGTATAATAACAGACATTCATTCAGGAGGGTTGTGGGATTTTTTTTTTTTTGGCAGGATGTATTGAATCAAAGTGAAACAGAGAGTGAAAAGTTAATTTTATGGATGGATATGGATAAAATTTAGAAATAAGAAGAAGTGGAGGCAATTGTGCAGTCGAAGAAGTCATATGCGGATACAGTGAAGGAGGGATAAAAGAAAGAGGAGAAGAAGAAGAAGAAGATTGAATCAATAAAGAAGTATTTAGTAATAGTAACTAGAAACAAGCAAACAACCAGCTGGTAAACATAAACTGTTCCACCAAACAAGTAAAGGTAGCAGCAAAGAAAAATATGGTAGCAGTTGTACGAAGTATAGCTCCAGACCACATAAAATAAACCAAGAACTTTAATATTCGGTAAGCGTGTTCACCACTGCCCATGGCTTCTTCAGACCATATCATCATCATCATCTTGTTTCGGCTGTTCCATTAGGGGTCGCTACAGCAGATCATCTGTTTCCATTTCTTCCTGTCCTCTGCATCTTGCACTGTCACACCAACCACCTGCATGTCCTCTCTCAGCACATCCATAAACATTATCTTAGGCCTTCCTCTTTTCCTGTTACCTGGTAGCTTCATCCTTAGCATATTTTTCCCAATATACTCTGCTTCCCTCCTCAGCACATGTCCAAACCAACGTAATCTTGCCTCTCTGGCTTTGTCTCCAAACCTTCCAACCTGGGCTGACCCTGTAATATACTTGTTCCTGATCCTGTCCACCCTCGTCACACCCAGTGCAAATCTTAACATCTTTAACTCTGCCACATCCAGCTCTAACTCCTGCCTTTTTGTCAATGCCACTGTCTCCAACCCATATAACAGCTGGTCTCAATACCCTCTTGTAGACCTTCCCTTTCACTCTTACTGGTACTCGTCTGTCACAAATCACTCCTGACACTCTTCTCCACCCACTCTATCCTTCTTCCACACTCACCATTACTCTGAACTATTGATCCCAAGTATTTAATCTCATCCACCTTCGCCACCTCTACTCCCTGCATCCTCACCATTCCTCTATCCTCCCTCTCATTCACACACATATATTCTGTCTTAGTCCTGCTGACCTTCATTCCTCTTCTCTCTAGATCATATCTCCATCTCTTCAGGGTCTCCTCCACCTGTTCCCTACTCTCACTACAGATCACAATGTCATCTGCAAACATCATAGCCCACGGGGACTCCTGTCTGAGCTCGTCTGTCAACCTGTCCATCAACATTGCAAATAAGAAAGGGCTCAGAGCTGATGCTTGAAGTAATCCCACCTCCACCTTAAACGCATCCATCACTCCCACCGCAGACCTCACCATTGTCACACTACCCTCATACATATCCTGTACCACTCTTACATACTTCTCTGACACTCCTCACTTCCTCATACAATACCACAAATCCTCTCTAGGCACCCTGTCATATGCTTTTTCTAAGTCTACAAAAACACAATGCAACTCCTTCTGACCTTCTCTGTACTTCTCCATCAACACTCTCAGAGCAAACATCGCATCTGTAGTGCTCTTTCCTGGCATGAAACCATACTGCTGATCACTAATCAATCACGTCCCTTCTTAACATAGCTTCCACTACTCTTTCCCATAACTTCATGCTGTGACTGATCAATTTAATCCCTCTGTAGTTACTACAGCTCTGCACATCACCCTTATTCTTAAAAATCGGTACCAAAACACTTTTTCTCCATTCCTCAGGCATCCTCTCACTTTCCAAGATTTCATTAAACAATCTGGTTAAAATCTCCACTGCCATTTCACCTAAACACCTCCATGCTTCCACAGGTATGTCATCTGAACCAACAGCCTTTCCATTCTTCATCCTCTTCATGGCTATTCTTACTTCCTCCTTGCTAATCCATTGCACTTCATGATTCACTATCATACAAAAACACACACAAAGAGGTTTTTAAAGTTGTCCCTGTATACCTCATTAACCTGAAAGACCACTCCCAGTCAATCAAGCTACTATAGACACACCCTCTTTTAAAAACATCAGTACCTTCATCTACATTGCATAGTATTACTTTTAAAATACAAATCTTATAACACATTAAAAGTCTATTTCAGCAGTCAAAGCATTCATAGGCATCTACAAGCATTTAATTTCCTATTAAATATAATATGTATCACTATTTTCTAGGTATCCCTAGTGTGTCTAAAGCACTTTTAATGGATACTTTACCATTCAACCCCTTCTCCTTATCTGCTTCTATCAGCAGCATGTCAAATGCTATATATTATGCTAAGCATCACTATTTAAACAATGATACTGAAAGTCTCTGTTCATTATATATTCTTTGCTAGAATTATATCGCACTATGTTATCTGCTTTGCTTCAGATATATGCTGTTACTTAAAAATTATTACAATAACAAATCTAGGTCTAGCCTTCTATACATTCCTACTACTTCTAACAGTGTAAATAAAGCTGCAGTTTAAAATGCAAGCAAGTTACCCATGCCATGTGTTCAAATTCCATTTTAAAACTTGAATTCATCCCATCACATTGTTGACTGTTAAACTTGTCCAGCGAGTGTGTTCCACTTAAGATATACTTATATTGCATCCTTGTTGTGTTATATTCCATTTCCAAAAGTTAGAAATGTTAGAAATTAAAAAAGTTTGTTCGTCATCATTGCAGCACCTCTGCGCATGCGCAATGATGTCATCACACTCGACACATGCTCCGTTTTACTTCTTCCCAATTTCTTCATTTAATTACAATAGACAACCAAGTATTATAAAATATATATAATTGCTAAATGATTTAGAAAACACCAAGTCACAAATTCATATATGTAAGCAGTTTTAAACAAGGAAGGTTTATGTTTTTCCCCATAAGAAACAAATCATACTGTTGCATTTCTGTCTTTCATATGTCAGTCAAGTATATATAATATAAACACTCGACACATTATATGGATACATCAAGACTCAACTTTAAACAAATATAATAGAAATAACTTTAAACTCTATACCTCTGGGCAACCCATTCAAACCATAAAATATATATTCTATGGATAATAATAGTTCAATACATATATATAGGCAATTTGGTGCAAATATATATGTCACCAGTTTGTATAAAAAACAGGACTTATTACATGTTCTTGCCCTACATATAGACCCCTAATATATACTTTATATGACACTCGGAGCATTATATTGCTATTTACCAAAAGCATGTTTACACAACTATATAGTACTTTAAATGTAGTTTCCTTTATATGAATAAGGTCTTCCAACAGCCCTTTAGAGATGGATAGATGCTTTGGTATAAGTATATATGTTAAATAAATATAACTCTGTGTATAGTTATAGTTAGATAATACATCTATATGATAGAAAGCTTACAGACATCATATATATAAAATGAGAAGTTGATTCTAATATAGCAAATAGATTATGTATAGTTGTAAATATATGCACTGTACAAATAATCACTCACATCATACTATTTGTGTAATAAATGTATTATACACAGACAATATCATTGCTTTATGATGTATAAACTCTATCATCAAATATATTAAATATATGGTATTTCATAAAGTAAGATAAAATACTCAAATCTTGTTTTTAGCAGTCTTATCATAGATAGCCCATATTTACAAACATATTTAGATAAATGATGTTACGACAGGTTGGGTAAAATTCTACAGTGTACTTACTAAGTGGGATTATTTCCTATTAAATATAATATGTATCACTATTTTCTAGGTATCCCTCGTGTCTAAAGTACTTTTAATGGATACTTTACCATTCAGCCCCTTCTCCTTATCTGCTCTAAGTTTGAGTATCCATCTAAGCTCACTTCTTTCTGTCAGATTCTTAATGGTTAAACTCTTAATGGATAAAATTTAGAAAGAAGAAGACATGGAGGCAATTGTGCAGTAGAAGAAGTCATATGCGGATACAGTGAAGGAGGGATAAAAGAAAGAGGAGAAGAAGAAGATTGAATCAAAAAAGAAGTATTTAGTAATAGTAAGCTATAAAGAAGATAAAGAAGAAAAAGAAGTGGACAGGTATGCTATATGGGAACAATATAATAGCATCGCTGGGTACTTCTCCATTAGAGATAAGAGCATTTATTCATATTGATAAAGATGCCTCTTGTGACATTATATTTGAATCAGGACAATATATGGAGAAGTTTTTAGGAAAATACAAGTTAAATTAAAACTGTAGTTCCTGGAATGTACATGTTTTTAGACATTTAATAGAGAGAATAAAAATATATGTTCAGCTTCAAACAGAAATTAAAAAGGAGACACTAAAAGACTATTTAAAGGCTGTATGTAAATAAGTGATGGACATTTCTAAAATCTATGATAATAGAGGTTTATGGCCTTGGGGTTGGTAATATAATGTCGTAATGAAAATGAAAAATGATAATATAGTGCACATACCAAGTATGATAAATGTAGATGGTAACAAAGGCACAGTGAGATACTGAGGGCAACAAAAAAACAATTTTTTTTAAATTTACTTAGTAATTGCAATAAAAGGAAATGCTATATTTGTGGCAAAATCGCTCCTGATGCAAAAAGAAACAGGTCATTTGTGGACAGATTGTAAGAAAATATACACGAACATAATGAGGCAATTATTCAAGAACAAGGTATTGACCAATATATAAAACAAGAGCAAGAAATAGAAAACAATCAAGGAAAAGAGCAAGAATGGCAAATAATGTTAGATAATAATAGGGTAAGAGAAAGACAAAAAAGAGAATGAAGGAATGTCATAAATAAGTGAGGAAGATGAGAGGAATTGGAGAGTGGTGAAGGGATGAATAACTTCTATTAGGAAAAAGGTAAAAGATAGGAAGAGAAAATTCAAGGGTTTAGGTATGAAAGAAAATAAAAAAGGGAAAGGAGAAAGAGAAAATGTATAAGAACATAAGAAATATTTATTAAATGAAGAACTGAGGATTTTAGCAATAAATGTAAACAGTATAAAGTATGTTAAAAGAAGAGGGGTATTAGAATCATGCAAAGCACTTGATTGTATTAGAAGATGCAATAATATTAACAGAAGAAGAGTATGTACAAACAGAAAAAATATGGGGAAAAAGATTATTTTGAATATTGGAAAAGACACATGTTCAGGTACAGCAAAAAATCAACATAAAGTTTGGATTTTACATTAGCGATTATAGCTATGGGATGGAAAGGTCAGGTTTATAGAATCATAGCAGTATATCCATATTTAACAAAAAAAGAAAAGAGAGGATATGTTTAAAAAGATCCTAAATTGTGTAAGTATGAATATGTATATGTTATTAGGGGGTGGTTTTAGTTGTGATTTAAGAACTAGAAATAAAGAGGTGGTGACATTAAAACAGTGTTAGAAATGATAAAAAGTGGAAAGTTATATAGTTGGGATAATAAACTGTGGGCATATAAAAGAAGAAAATGAATAACAGAGATATATTACTTTATTTTTTCCGAAATTTTGAAAATTACACAAGAAGGAAGAAAATATGCAGGATTTTAGATCATTTGGCAATTTGGATAGAGATTCAAGAAAAAAAGTAGTGAAATAAAAAAGAAAAAAGGTATTAAAAGATTAAATGAGAAATAATAACCTAAAGAAGGTATAGAAGTAATTAGACAATTATGGTAAGATCATGTAGGTATAAAAGAATTCAGTAAGACCTGGACATTATGGTAGATAAATTTCAAACATAAGTATAACAAGTGTTATTTGGAATGACAAAGTCTAAAGAGAAAATAGGTAAAGAAAAAATATAAAGAAGTTAGTAATTATGCACTTAGAGATTTAGAAAGAAAAAAATAAGATTTTTTAATAGAAAGAAAGAATGTTATGAGATGAATCGAGAGAAGATCCAAAAGCTGTTGTTTAAACAAATGCATTTTACTAGGGAAAGGGGAAGAGGTGATGCCATGTTTGAGTAGTACAGTAAAACAAAGTAAATGAATACTAAGGGTAATATGAAATGACAGAGGAGAAAGTGTAAACAGTCAGCAAGAAATAATGAATGTAGTTAAATATTATATAGAAAGATTATATCAAAAAACATTTAAGGAATATAAGGTAAAAAAACAAATGTAGAAAGTTAAAAAAATAACAGAAAAGAATAACAAAGAATTGGAAAGAGAAATAACAATGGAAGAAATTATTAACATGTTAAAACTGGAAAATGTTGAATTAGCACAGGGATGGATAGTATAGAATGTATGTATATAGATATCTTAGATTGGCATTAGAAGTATTTTGTAGAAGTGTTAAATGAATGGTTAGAGGAAAGTATTAAGCAAGAAGAAATATGACTAAAGTTATGAAATGTATATGGAAAAAGGGGGAGGAAGAAGATTTAAAAGAATGGAGGCCAATAATACTTATTAACACTGATTATTATATTTTTATGAAAATAATAGAAAAATGATTGAAAAATAAATTAAATAAAATATTAGAAGAAACACTATTTGAGAAAAAGGGAAAAGGAAGTCAAGACTTATTAATGATAGTAAGAGAAATTGTAGATGATATAATGTGTAGAAATACAGAAGTTAAAATCATGGCAGGGAATTTGAATAAAGCATTTGACAAGATACAACATGAGATTTTATGAGGTATATTGAAATAATATAAGTGAGAAGATTTTGAAGATATTTATTAAAACATATAAAAAAATAAAGTAAGAGTGGTTGTGAATGGATAGTTAAGTAAAAAAAAATAGACATAAAGATTGGTATAAGGCAGGGATGTCCAATGATCAATTTTTTATTTGCACTACTCATGAATGCAGTTGTCAGTAAAATAAACACATCATTAAAGGTAGCAGAATATAGAAACATACAGGGTATTAGAATACCAGTTATGTTTTCATATGAGGATGATATACTTTTAATGAATAAAAACAAAAATGGATGGACGTAGCGAACAACTTAATAAGTATTTGAGAGTGATAGGCGTTAGTATAAATAGAGATAAAAGTACAGGCTTAGGAGTAAAAAACTAAAATAGGGAATATTCAGTTTAACATGAAGGCAATAAAACTATTGGGCATAACATTTGGAAATGAGGAAGTGATTCAACAATGGGAAAATATAATAGATAAATTAAGAAACATATGTTTAGTTTGGAGAACATATAAGTTGTCATATAAAAAGGTTTATTTAATAAATTCAGTATTTTTAGGTAAAATTGCATGTCTTGCAAACATTTTCATCATATATCCAAAATGTGAAAAATAATAACAAACAATTGTGTTATCTTTTATATGGGGATCCAGATTAAACCTAGAAAAAGAGGAGTATTATATGTTAAAGAATAAGAAAGAGGGTTAGGATTGATAAATCCAGTGGTATACACAGAATCATTACATTTATATAAAATGTTGAGATGGATGAAAGAGGAAGATCGGTCATTGAGAAGTATAGTAATGAAAGTAAATTAGAAAAAATGTAGTGCATGATGAGCAATTTTAAAAGAGACGGAGAAGTTGTGAATGGTGAGATAAAGGAGTATCAAGATAAAATAATACTGTGGAAATAAAGATAAGGGAGGTAAAAGATAATAACAAACATGGTATTTGAATGTAATGAATACAGTTTACTATCATATG
Source organism: Protopterus annectens (assembly GCF_019279795.1). NCBI lineage: Eukaryota > Metazoa > Chordata > Ceratodontiformes > Protopteridae > Protopterus > Protopterus annectens. The sequence continues at coordinate 90,640,614 of NC_056733.1, forward strand.
TCTGAAATGCATTCTGTCGAATGATCGCCTCCATGAAAAATAAAATATAAATAAAAACATCGTTCACACAAATTAATTAAACTGGTAATGTCAACACATCATCATTCAACATACTCAACATTACCCAACATACCCTGCCTATCAGCCATTTCCAACTAATGTATTGCAGGGGGCAAGCCCCCCTGTACCCCCCCATGTTGGGGGCTGGGTCCCCCACAGCCCCTGCTAATTATATATACAAACTCTGAGATGACACTACAGTGAGGAAATGGGTACATTTCCTGATCCCCACTGTAGTGCAATCTCCAAGCAGAATGTTGCCCTCACAAATGCACACTAGCATTCACTGTTGTGGAGTTGACCATTTTTGGTCCAACCTTCTGTGAACTGGAAAATAGCCTTTCGACTATCCCAGTTCGACTGAATGCTATCCAAAATTTTGATAGTAAACCATGAATACATATTACTGTGTCTACCCATGGGAAAGTGTGGAGTAAGAAAAGAAAAAAGCTATAAAAACAAGAATAGAAAGGTGCTAAAAAGCTATTGAATGTAGAGATTTCTTATGGAGATTATCAATACAAAATTGCAAGTGAAAGCAAATATGCCATATAAAAGACTAAAGAAAGAATATGCAAGTATTGTGATGAAGCTGAAACAGCAAAACATGTTTTTTGAAATGTATAAAAGTAAAAGATATGAGAAAAGTTATATGAAGACAGTTATTTGGAAGGAATTAGAAAAATGGAGCATGATATATTAGACTATGGGTATTATAAAGGCAAATGAAGGAAATTTATAACAAAATAGACAAAAAGGTATTTTACCTAACTTGAACAATATGGAATAAAAGAGTGAATGAATAAAAATTTAATGGTAAATGGATATTAGCAGAAATATTAATGAAATTAAGATTTTGATTATGGACAAATGAGTGGGGGGTCACAAAAATGAATGCAGATGAAGAAAAAGAAATGTATGTATAACATTACATGACTGATGGAAAAGTATTATAAAAGAATGTAAATGATTGTAAATAGTATTAATATGTACATGTGTAAATGTTGTAAATAATGTATTTAATAAAGTATCCCTACTCTTTTCTGTTACTTTAACAGGCCGTAGGGTAGTTATAGTGCACACTGGCAAGAGACTTATTTGTAGTTGAGTGTTGTTGAGAAAGATGGCATTCTAATAATTTGTTTGGAAGATAGTGGCTTATCAGATGAAAAATTAATGACATTGATGGGTGAAAATCAATCTAGCTGCTTCTGTATATTGGGGAGATATAATAGATCACTGTAATTTGGAAGGTTAACAGGATATTATGTAATCAGGGTCGGAGATTAGAAAGCATGGATCATGCTCACACTCTGTTTGTTCCTATATATGAAATAAATGATGTTTGTGATCTACCAGAGGAAAACACTATAATCTATGCACATGTGGTTCAGAAAATGCCTTCAGCTACTACAAACTTTCTTTATCAGGCTAGAAGGTTACCTGTTGTACAAATGTCATAAATTTTTGGTCAGTAAATTGATTGGTATGCTGTTTGGGTCACTTATGTCTCATTTAGGCTTCTCTGGTAAAGACATAAGAGCCTTTACCCATGTAGAAAAATAACCTGTCTGTGCTTGAACTTTTGCAGTTACTGAGACTTTTATTCTGAAATGTGACCTAAAAACTGTGTCTTCCATGGCCTTTGTTAGTATGAATATTGAACCAAAATATCATGGCATGGTACAGTTTCATATAACTGATATTCAATATTCAAGCTGAACAAGTAATGAAATTCTTTTCTTCTCTTTGCCATTCTGTTTTCTAGGTTAAAAAAAAATTCACAATGATAGAAACATTTGGACTGGTGTATGGGAGATACTGGCCATTTTACAAATGTCACAGGAAAACATTGTTCATATTCCTTGTACTGTTCATATTTATGGTTAAAAGCTTATATGCATTACCCAGGCCAACCCAAAATATGTTTTTTTTTTGGCGCTCTCTTGATCATTTAATTCAAAATTGTACTAAAACAAAATGCCATCAGTGCATTGAAGTAAGCCATATTTACCAGTAGGAAATGTAAGGGGATGAACCTTTTTTGGTTCGATTGTCCTCAGGTTCAAGACCCTGCCAAACCTGCACACTACTGCTTTATACTAGAAATTTCTAATTCTGAGAAGGCAGTAGTAAATGATACTTTTAGCCTTTCAGCTGTGAAAATGATATTGTTGAGCAGCCTGCTCATAGTATTGTAGGTACTGATTATGAAAATGTAAAAAGTGATACTGGGCACAGAGAATGTAATGAAGAGCATGCCAATGATAGAAATACTGATATTGTTAATACTATGGGGGAACAGGTAGAAAATACAAGTTAAAATGGATGAAACATACTGCAAAAAAGGGGAAGAGATAGTGTACAGGTAAGTTGTCTCAGTTTTAACAGCTTTATAAATGAATGGAGACATCTTGCAGTCTTAAAAAATGTAAACTTCTCCCTACAGATATAATTTGCTTGCTTGATGACAAATTATTAACTGAAATATGTTGGGTGTGATAATGTTTATAGGACTTTTTGGGAAAGACCTATGTTGTTAAGTTGCCTTCCATCCCTCTACTAGCTGGACACTCACTGCTTGGATCAAATGATCCTACTGCATACTGTATGAAGCAGTGGGACTAAAAAATCCTGCTTTGCTGAAGCACTCAATTACCATGGGAAAAAAAAAAACTAACTTGCAGATTTTCCATAGCAATTCAGTTAGGTCACCAACTGGGACCTGCAGGCAGAGCTGTTTCCTGTTAGGCTGGGTGTTTAAACTCATGCAGTGATTGACTGCAATTCATGAAAGAGGCAGGGATTGGGACAGGCATAGCTCTATAAAGTCTGTGGCTACAGAACACTTTTATAAATGTGCTTCTATAGACAGAGAAGCTTTCCTTAAAGAAAAAGATCTGAGATTTTCTTTTTTAGCAATACAGGATGAAGAGTCAGAAATAAATCCATCAATCCAGCCCAGATAGTCCAGAAGAGAAGAGAAGCCACCCCATTAGGGAATCCAGCAAACCAGCCCAACCAGCCCAGAAGGAAAGCTAGCAAGTCAGCAAACCAGTCCTACCAGCCCAGAAAGGAAGCCATCCTTGCCAGCCCAGAAGGGCGGTCAGCAAGCCAGCTCCACTAACCCAGAAGGGAAGCCAGCAAGCCAGCCCTGACGGCCCTGAAGGGAGGCCATCCAGCCTGACCAGCCCAGAAAGGAGGTTATTGAGTCCCACCAGCCTAGAAGGGAGGCTGTTGAGCCAGTTAGCCCTGAAGGAAGGCCATTGAGCCAACCAACACAGAAGGGAGGCTATCAGGCCAGCCAGCCCTGAAGGGAGGCCATCCAGCCCCACCAGCCCAGAAGGGAGGTTATTGAGTCCCACCAGCCTACAAGGGAGGCCATTGAGCCAGCCAGCCCAGAAGAGAGGCCACCCAGCCAGCCAACCCAGAAGAGAGGCAATTCAACAAGCCAACAAGGCCACAAACCCAGTAAAGATTGCAACTGTTGTGGTAATTAGTAGTATTTATTAGCTGAAACTTGTTAAAAAGTGGGAATATTGTGTTTTATTTTAAGTTTTACTTTTTTAATGTTCAGCAGTAAATGGGATGCACTGTACACTGAATCTGTAGTAGTTGTTTTGGGATTTGCAAGTAGTTTTTAAAGATGTAAAAAAACTGTGTACATAATTCTCTTTATTTTCAGGTGGTGACCTGCACCTTATTATTTTAATTTATAGTGGTCGTTTTTGGATGATTTATAAGCAGCAGTTTGTAAAGGTAAAAATGTGTGTATAGAACTTTTTCATTTCTGGTGGGGGCAATGTTCAGTGGTAAATGTAATGAATTTGGAATATTACTAATAGATGTTATTGTGGTAGTTTCAGGATAGTTTGCTTTTACAGATATAAACATTTCAAAATAGTTTCCATTTTTCTAGAAGAAATATGCATATTTTATTTATTTTTCAATGCTGTCATCAAGAAGTTAAGATATACTACTTTCGGTATAGTGCGAACATGGCTGTGCTGCTTTTGGGGCACTTATTTATTTCTTTGTTGTGCAATGTAATTTAGTGCTATAGGTTTTACTATTTTTTCTTATTATGCTGTGTTCAGGGGTAAATTAGGTCAATGGGGTCTGCTGTGCATTGCAATCTATTTTATAGTGACTGTTTAGTGATGACTTGCAAGAAGTAGTTTTAAAAGTTAAAATGTATGTTTATAATTTTATTTTGGGGGAGCATGTTGAAAGCTAAACTTAGTGCATTTGGCATTTTACTAACAGATGCTATTGTGGTTGTTTCAGGATCGTTTGCTTTTACACATGGAAATGTAAAAATTTTATTTTTTAATGTTGTCTTCAAGAAGATAAAATGCACTTCTTTTGGTATAGTGGAAATATGCCTGCCTCTGCTGTATAGGCATTTATTTATTTCTTCATTGTGTGGGGTAAATTAGTGTTATAGGTTTTATTTCTTTTTTTTTTTCTTACTAATGCTGTGTTCAGAAGTAAATGGGGTCCACTGTGCATTGCAAGCTCTTTTATAGTGGTTGTTTAGTGATGACTTATAAGAGGTTTTAAAAATGGAAATGGGTGTGTATATAATTTTATTTTTATTTTTATTTTTGAGAGGGAGACATATATAGAGGTAAACATAATGCATTTGGCATTTTACTAATATATGTTACTGCCATCGTTTCAGGATAGTTTGCTTTTGTAGGTGGAGTTGTTTTGGGATAGTTTGTTTTTACAGGTGGAACTGTGTGTATAATTTATTAATTTATTTGTTTTTAATGATGTATTTAGAAGCAAACTGCAGTGCTTTGGGTATAGTGATAATAAATTGCATCATGGCTGTCCTGGTGTCTATTTTTTCTTTGGTGTGCATTCCACGTAAATCATTACAGTTATAATGTTAATACATTCAAAACATTCCCTCACTGCTTCGATGTGGGGAGTGTACTGTGGGCACAAAGCTAAATCTGTATTCTTTTGTTTTAATATTTTAACGGTTAAAAAAGCTATATATGTTTTTTTTTTTGGTAAGGGTGCTTTTCATTTCTTCTGTCTGGTTAGATGATGCTTTTACTGCTGCAGGGACATACAACTGCTACCAGCATGCCTCTCAAATGATTTTTGCAGAATGCTCAGATTTTTGCCTAATATTTTTCATGTATTTCCCATAAAATTGGAGGTTTTCTGGCAAGTCATTTGGGTGTGAAGTCACTAAATAATGAAAAATGTTTGGGTTTCAGACTTTACATCTTTTAGAAAAGTCATGCTAATGCAAAACCTATTATTCTAGTAACTTTCTAAGTTTATAACTGCAATAATTAAAATCTATCTCTGCTTTAGGGCCATTTTCCCATCATCATTTATGGTTTAGTTCAGATTTCTTGTTGTAAGAGGTTGTGAAGTATGGCTACCAGCTGTGTGTTAATGTCAAAGCTTTAATGATTGAAATACTTTCTCCCATACTTAGGTGTGAGATCTACTGTGCCATTATGTTGTTAACTATTCTGTCTTTTTAAATAACTTGTAATGTTAAAAATTCCATTTTCACTTCTATTGTGCAGGTCTTTGGTAAATCTGTATTGTAGATCAGGGAGAAGTACTTTACAAAATTGTCTCATGTTTCAGAAGACAGTGTTTTTTATTACAGTTCTTTCAGATGGCAGTGTTTTAAACCAGTTTTCAGATGGTGTGTTTTTTGAACCACTTCTTTCAAATTCCAGTGTTTTTTTATGCCAGTTCTTTCAGATGCTATGTTTTTCATGCAAGTGTTTTTAAGCCAGTTCTTTCAGATGCCTGTGTTTTCAAGCCAGTTTTGTCAGGTGCTGGTTTATTCAGATGATGTGTTTTTCAGTCAGTTCATTCAGATGTCATGTTTTTCAAGCCATTTCTTTCAGATGCTGAATTGTTTTAAGTCACCTCTTTCAGATGACAGTGTTTTCAAGCCATTTCTTCCAGATTACAGTTTTTTCATGTTGTGTTTTTCATGCTAGTTCTTTCAGCTGTCATATTTTTAAGTCAGTTCATTCAAATGCCAATGTTTTTCAAGACAGTTCTTTCAGATGCTGTCTTTTTATGCCATTTCTTTCAGATACTGTTTTTCATGCCAGTGTTTTTATGCCAGTTTTCACATAGTGTGTTGTTCAAAACCAGTTCTTTCAAATGTCAATGCTTTTTATGCCATTTTTTTCAGATGCTGTGTTTTTATGGCAGTATTTTTTCAAGCCATTTATTTCAGATACCAGTGTTTTCAAGTCAGTTCTTTCAGATGCTAGTGTTTTCAAATTGGTTCTTTCAGATGTCATGTTTTTCATGCTAGTTCTTTCAGAAGTCATGTTGTTCAAACTAGTTCTTTTTGATGCCAGTGTTTGTCAAGCCAATTCTTGCAGATGCCAGTGTTTGTCAAGCCAGTTCTAACACTTGCTGAATTTTTATGCTAGCTTCCTCAGATGTTGTTTTTATGCCAGTGTTTTTCATGCCATTTCTTTATGATGCCAGTGTTTTCAAACCAGTTCTTTCAAATGTTGCGTTTTTCATGCCAGTTATTTCAGATGTTGTGTTTTTCAAAACAGTTCACTCAGATGCCAGTGTTTTTTATGCCAGTATTTTTTCAAATCAGTTCTTCAAATGCCAGTGTTTTTCATGCCAGTTCTTTCAGATGTCAGCTTTGCTAAGTTATGGTATCCTGCTAATGCAATTCTGCTAAATGTAGTAATTATCAGGAAGTACATACCGAAGAATGAAGAGAGCAGCAGCTTCATCGTAGTCTGTCGCCAGTAACAAAATGTGCAAGTGGCAGCATGTTTGGAAAACAGACTTCAACTGGGTGAAGAAATGCAATGACCTGAAAGCATTGTGCAGGTACTGCAAAAAGGAATTCCTACCCACCCATGGTAGAATAAAATATATCACACAATGTGAGGCAACTGACCAACATGAGACCACTACTCTGCAAGAAAAAACAAGTCACATGATGGCAAGGTGGGCAAAGAAGGACCAGAACTCAAGATCATTGCAGCAGAAGACTGTGAGGTGCTCCATGCAGTTAAGCATATCATTTCCTATAATAGTTTGGACTGTGCAGTAAAATTGATCCTAGTTGTACAGCTCTCAGATGATACAAATAAACTATCTTGCAAAAGGAACAAGGCTGACGTCATCATTGAAAATGGTCTGTGATCATACTCATTGCAATGCCTTTTGTATGATCTGCAGAAACCAGGCATTTCATTTGCCATATTGTTGGATTTTTCTGGTGGGGGGGGGGGGCTGAATGGAGAGATGATGAAATCAGCAAGAAAAGTAGAGTAGTATTGCTAGAACTGAAGTCATCCTCAGGTCTTGGTGAGTACCTTCTTGAGGTGGACCCTGTTTTCACAAAATCCCACCCAGATGATGTTGATATATATACTGTATCTTACATAACATGCATCATGGAGAGAGGTAGGTTAAAATTAAAAAGATAGATGGGTGAAGAAGTCCCAGGATAAAAAAAAACTGCCCACTCCTGGTGTGCACATTGGTACTGGGACTGGAAAAAAGGCAGTATAGAATCCTCAAGACACAGAAAAAGAGTTAGGTCAGGCTCAGGGGGAAGATGCCTCCCCCTAGAATGAAGTAGTAGTCTACAAAAACACAATGATTGACAGGCCACAAACATGATAGAATGGACAATTGATGATAAGGAAGAAATTATGCACTGTTACTATTATTCAAGATGCACATAATTTTCCAGATTGAAGTATTCAAAAAGATTAAGAGAGAAATTAGAGGAAAGAAAAATACTTGCACAAGAAAAACTGTTGAAAAGCTTCAAATGCAAATTTGCATTCATTAATACAACATATCCATGGAAACATTACACAGACAAAGAAACTTTGGGCCACCTGGAAAAAGAAATGACAAAGGAAATATGGAAATATACAGAACAATACCCAGAGATCTGAAATGTAAAAAAAAAAAAAAAACAAGAGATCTGATATGGTGCAATAATAATTAAAATAATTATACAAAGGAGAAAGCCAAACTAATTAAGACAAAAAAGTAGCTCCAAAGATATTTGTAGAGAAATGCAGAAAAAGGCATCCAAATATGAAAAGTTTCACAATACAAAAACTGAAAACAGAAAGGAGGAAGGTATAACAAAGGAATAGTAAGGTAGAAGTTAAACAAAGAAATTGAAGTTATGGATTACCTGCGAAGTGAAGGATTTAGTGTGGAAAAATCATCTCAGGTAATGTCATAGCATGCTGGAACAAGGAGACTCCAAATTAAGGAGAAACAGGTGAAACAGGAAGCATCTGATCACTTGTCACATGATAATACTTTGGAGTCTCCAGCAGGAAACCAGTACAAAAATTTTGCTGGAATTGCGGAGCAAGGGAAGGAGCATGAAACAGTGGCAACTCTGATGCAGGCAATGTTGTGGAGTGATGGGCTAATGAGTTCTCATATGAGGGAGCAATGGAAGATGCAGGATGCAGCTGATGAGGCTATGTCACTGCAATATGTTCTGGAACTTTCTGTAGAATGCCCACAGGAAACAGAGGGCAAATAATGTGCCCTCAGTTTAGAAGAAAATGATCTAAAGGGACAGTTACTTGATTTAATAGAGATGGATAGACATATTAATATCAATGAAAGAACTAGATTACAGAAAGTAAGTAAGTAAGTAAGACCCAAAATGTTAGAAGTCTGATAAAACAGAAATCCATGTGATATAACAGTAGCAAGTAGGATATATTACAGTACAACTAAACTATTAACAGATAAAGACTTACTACAAAAATACACAGCAATAAGGGAAAGGAAGTGAAGAAATAAAATGCAATCATAGAAGCATCAAATAGAGAAAATTGAAAAGCAATTAAGACAAGAAGTGTCACCGTTAGAAGAATACAGAAGGGTGAGCAGATCAACAAAAGTACTTAGAAAGATGGATGTGAACAAAGCAATGCACAGTATCAAAACAAACCAGGATCTATCATACACTATTGCAAATAATAAATTAAAAATATCATCAGAGGCAGAAAAACATAGAAGATATGCAGATAAATGTAAAGAAAAATACAAAAAAAAAAAAAAATCAAATTTATTGATGATCCAAAAAAGTTTTATAGAGAACTGAGAAACAAAACAAAAGGACTAGAAACACCAAAAAAAAAAAAAAAGAAATAGACACATTTTGGAGAAATATTTATGAAGACCCTGTGGAACATAACAAAGATGCTGAATGGATAGAAAAATTAAAAGAAACAGTAATGAGTTCAGATATACAGGCTATGAAACAGGGTGAAGTTAACAGCCACAGAAACTGAAACAAAATTAAGAAAAACTCCTAAATGGAAAACCCCAATCTCAGAAGTAGTACCTAACTTCTGGCTAAAAGTATTAACATCTTTACACAAAGATTTAGCCCTGAATAAGAACTATTTATATGCCCATCCCAAACAGATACCAACCTGGTTAACTACAGGAAAAATGATACTACTTCTTTAGAGTAAATCTGGAAGCCAGTAAACAAAACCACCAAGCCAAACCGATCCAAAGCAGGAAGCTTTATTGTACACATGATAAGCACACAGGCAGGAAAAACACATAAACGCCCCCAAATCTTTGCGTTTTCATAAAAAATCTTCTTCAGATGCAAACCCATTCATGTGATTAATGACTACATTTATAGTTACATCAGTTTAAGATATCCAATAGCCAAACAGCACTAATCAAATATTAAAATTCAACCATATAGTTATTTCACACTGATTATCCTACTAAGTAAGCCACCTTATTTAATAGCTAAATAGCCATAACACCATAAATACAATGGTTTCAGTATTGTTAAAAACAAGGTAAACAATCTAAAATCAGATTTATTAAAAATCACTAAAAAATAAATAAAAAATACAGTTCATTACATCCACCATAGGGTTCAGTAGCACCATCTTGTGGGTAAAGTCAGTAATTGCATACATGAGCTTAGAAACACAGAAAATCCTGGTTTCCAAGATGGCCGCCGACTAGTCTAGTCCTTACTCTCTGAGCTCCTCACAGCTATTTAACTTTTGTTTTTTTTTACAACTTTACATCAACCTTTTTCCTCAAATTTTTATACTAAAAGATTTTATAAATCTTTTTCTACGCATTTGGATTATTTTTTCTTCTGGAATTATTATCCTGGGATTTATTTTACCTCAGAACATTCTTGGTTTCTCTGCTGCTGGGCCTCCTACTGCTCCAGTCTGTTCCTGGTTCCTGGTATCCTGTTAACTGCATTCCATTTCTGGGCATGGCTACAAAATCTGACTCCATGGAGACTCAGCCTACAAAGGCCAAATATACTTCAATGCTCTCTCCTGAAAAAGATTCAGGTTCAAAAAGACTGAAATCATCTAGACAACCTACAGAAACTTTTAATGTAAGTAATAAAGATTTAAATGGGTCAAATTTCCTTTTAGAAGAACTAAAATAGCATTAAAACCAATCCAAAGTGCTATATAAAACTTTTCAGAACAGTTTGCAGACTTTAGTAAATCTTTAAAGCAAATAAACGATAGTATTGTTACTATTGAAAATAAAATCTTAGCTTTGGAGGTTAAAACAGACTTATTGGAAAGTGACTTTAAATCTAGAGATAAAACTGTTTCAGATTTACAAGCTAAAATATTGGATCTGGAAGCCAGGAGTCGAAGAAATAACATCATTATTCGTGGTTTACCTGAATCTTATGACAATAAAAACTTGTTATCTGTGACTAAAAATATCTTTGAAACACTGTTAAATTGTGAAGCTTCTTCAAAATCTATAATTGTAGAGAGAGCACACAGAGCACTGCGTACAAAGCAAGATTCTTCCACACCAAGGTTAATTTATACTAAGTTACTAAACTTTCAAGACACTTTCCAGATCCTAGAAACTGCTAAAACAAAGAAACAATTCATATGGAAGTCTCACAAACTATCATTTTCCCAAGATCTTCCTGCACAGATCAAATTAAATAGACAAAAACTAGCCCCTATTGTGCTGACTTGATAAAAAAGGGATTAGATTTCGAATGGCATATCCTAATACCTTGTCTTTCACAACTAATGACAAAAGATTTGTATGTTCAGATCCTAAAGATGCAAAAGACATTTTTCTTAAAACATTTAAAAAGCTTCCTGACACTGTATCTTAATATTCTACTGTTAAAGAACTACAATAAGGTTTGATCTTTTCTTTTCTTTAATCTGACAGTATTTGTGTTACATGATTTGTAATTCTGGTGTGACATAATTATATTACCTTAAGAACTTGTCATGTAATTTACACATGATGGATTTGGTGTGACAGTGTGCAGTGACAGGATATATGCTTGTTAGATTTGTGTGGATTAATAGAAGCATTTAAATTCCTGTATTTACTTTTTCTCTTTCTCTCACATATGCTTGCTGTGTAAATAGATAATATGTTAATTTTACTACAAGCTTTGGAGTTACAGCCTTCTGTGTAAGCTAAATGATTTTTGGAGGGAAAAACATTCCATCTCAACATTCTAGCAAGAAAATCTTCCCTCAGAGTTCCAGCTGATGCTCTGCATGAACATGCACACTACAGTCTCTCTGAGATGGATGGTGATGTCATCATTTGTGAGGAAAGAAGGACAGTTTCAAATACACAAGTCTGCTTGTTTTCAACAAGTATTCAATAGCACTAACTTTTTAATAGATCTGGCTATTATTTAAAGTGTTTTCTCTTCATAAATGAAGGTTGCTTTTTAAATTTAACCAGATTCATGTCACATAATATATTCAGTGACTTTTAGTGTGTCTGCATGACTTCAAAGCAAGCTGCTACTTTCATAAAGCAGAGTGAAAATGTTTCTGGAAACAAATGAACAGGTTAGTTTTATATATTAAAATTCTAAAGGATGTGTAAAGAAATGAACATATTTTCCTATTCAGAATATTTTTTCATACAATATTTCATATTATACTGAAGTGTTTAATTTGACAAATGTTACAAAGTATATCTGTTCATATGAAAGTTTCATGTTCTTTCTATTCTCTGCTCTCTCTCTTCTCAGAGGCTGGATGTGATATTTATGATTAGTAGTTTATGTTTAAGAAAGCCTTTACTTATTTGAAAGGTTTGAAATAACTATCTTTAATATGATTAGCTGAATCTACATGTATATATTTAAGCCCTTAGATTTACTGCATTTAGCTTGCTTGTTTCTGTTTTAATTAGATGTTCAAAATGTTTACTTTAAAAGCCTTGTCTTTTCATGCTGTTTTGCTATGTTACATCTATAGCTTAGAAGAATAGTATGGCTACATAACCTAACAGAGTCATTAGTAAAATATTCAAAAAGTAGATTTAAAATTATATGTATGCACATTGTTGTACATTCAGTCCAATATATATGATGCTGTTTAAGTTACTATTTAATAATATAATTATACTTTATTCATGTATATTAACTAGTGTTAAAACCTTACAGCTTATAATATTTCATTTTAAATAGTTCCTGTACTATTATTATCTAGTTAATAGATACATCTCCAGACTGAATTGTTTTTCATTTTGAGATATGGTTGCTTGGTAGTTGTTTTTGCTTTATTTGAACTATAACTAAATACTCATTCTACAGGTATTAGTGCTTTTATCATACTAATGGTCATGTTGATTAATGAAATTATCACTAAAGTACTAAAGAAGGTTCAGTAGATAGTGCATGACTATTATCTTTAGTTCAGTAATGCTATGCTTATTTACTTATATTATAATATTACCAGTTGGTTTTGTTATACTTATATATGTTATCTTACATATCTTTCAGTTTTAATTGTATTACTTCTTATGATAGAGTGTTCTAGTTAAGCAGAGTGCGATTTATTTATTATTTACTTGTTTCTCTTTCTCTTGAAATACTTGAGGAAATACATTTAATCACTATAAATTTCAATTTAAGGATAGGAGCTTTAGATTAGTATTAGAAGTAGGGATTAAGCATGTTGGACGTCTTGAAATTAGTTAATTTTGTATATATTTTTAGTAGTATTACTCGGACTTTATGTTATGTTAGGCTTCCTTTGAGTAATTTGTATTCTAACTTGAGGTTATTATTATCTATAATTACAATATTTTTTTCATGTTCTTCTGCTCTTCCTTTATCACAGGGGGATTGGTGGGTAGGCACTAGGGTTAGGATAAAGGTTATTATTATACATTTCATGGTTCTTATAAAAACTTTTTTCTTTTTTTTCAACAAATGTTATTTGATGACTTGCTTGAATACTTAAAGACTGTTTTTTCTTATATTTTTTTTCTTCTTCTTTTAATGTTGTGTTGGATTTGCACCTTGAGTTCACTTTTATAGCATCAATAATGATTATACTTGTAGAATATGCCTGTTGACATAATTTTAGATTCTTGGAATGTTAGAGGCATTCAAGATAAAGCGAAAAAGTCACTATTATTTCATATGATCTTTAAATCACAGGCTAACATTTGTTTTATTCAAGAGACCCATATTTCACGTATTGATTGGAATAAAGAGTTAAAAAAAATGGATCGAAAAGATTATAGCTTCAGGTGACTCATCTAACTCCAGAGGTGTAGCTATAATCATTAAGCAAAAATTCATTGGGAATATTATTGATGAGAAATTTGATGATGAGGGGAGGTGGTGCTTATTTACCGCTTCTATTGCTGGTTTGGACAAACCCTTATTAATTTTAAATCTATATGGCCCATGTAATTCACAACATTTGTTCATTTTAAAAATTTACAATATTCTTGCATCCTATAAGGATCATCATATTATAGTGGGTGGTGACTGGAATGCAGTTATAAACCCTGTAATTGATCGTTCCGCTCCACTGTCACCTATAATCTTCAATCTACTCTGGCTATAAATGATTTGATGACAGAATATAATTTAATAGATCCCCTCCGCACTGTTAAAAATATAAACAAGAATGATATATATACTTATTATTCTTAGTGCTATAATTCGTGGTCCAGATTAGACTTCTTTCTAATTTCAGATTATATTTCAAAATATATTGTGGACTTTACTACAGAACCCAGATTCTTTTCGGATCACTCAAGAATTTCACTAAAATTGAACATAAAACCCAATATCAAAAATAAAACTATGTTTAATAAGTGGACCTTAAATAATAACTTATTGTCAAATGAAGATATTTGCAAACAAGCTTCAGAAATCCTAAATGAAGTGGTGAATAGTCTTGAATCATCAGACATTCCTTATGACATACAATGGGCTGCATGTAAAGCAAGATTAAGAGGTTTATTTATTAGTAAAGCTGCGTTTTCAAAAACAATACTTCAAGAAAGAGGAATTCTTAAAATCAAGAATTTCTTCGTTGGAAAATCATCTTAGTCTGAACTATGATGCTACTTTAGAAAAACAAATTTTTGATTGTCAGAAAGATTTAATTCTGCTTCACCAAAATAACCTCTCCTTAGCTGAACAAAAGCTACTTGCTTCATATTCAGAGTGGGCCCAGGTTCCATCTAAATTGTTAGCGAGAATTATTAAAGTTAACTTCAGAAATCCAAATATTACATCTTTATCTTATAATAACAGATTATATAATACTGATGAAGAGATTATTCAAATTTTCACCTCTCTTTACACTGAGTTATATTCAGGTTCTTCTAATTCTGTTAAAGATAATCACTCAAAACTCTTTTTAGACTCTTTGCAGTTCCCTAAACTTAATGATAATCAGCTAAAACTACTTTCTACCCCTATATCGGTACAAGAAATCTCGGATTCAATAGATAATCTTAAATTGGGTAAATCTCCGGGACCTGATGGTTTTACTCCAGAATTTTTCAAAACTTTCAAATTGGTAGTTTTTCCCTTTCTATTTAAAGTTTACAATCATATAAGAGTTAATGATATCTCAGATATTCATTGGAACACATCCAAAACCATTCTAATTCTAAAAAATAATAAAGATAAATCTGACCCAGTAAATTATAGACCCATTTCTTTAATTAACGTGGATATTAAGATTCTGTCATCTATTCTGGCTAACAGATTGAAATGGATTTTACCCTCAATTATCTCGTCAGATCAATCAGTTTTTATGTCTCAGAGACATACTTGGGATAATACTCTATCTTTAGAGACTATACTTCATCTCATTAAGAAAAATCCAAACCCTATATATGCTTTGATTATAGATGCATCAAATGCCTTTGACAGAGTATGTTGGAACTTTCTATTTCAAACTATGTTATGTTTTAATATTCCCTTATTCTTTATAAATTTTTTAAAAGTTTTATACAAGAATATGTTTACTAGACTATACATTAATGGTCAATTTTCTGCTCCGATAAAGATCACCAAAGGAACAAGACAGGGTTGTCCATTGTCCCCTTTTCTTTTCAACATTTACTTAGAACCTTTGCTATTGTTAATTACTCAAAATACTTTTCATAACATCCCTAGAATTCTTAATACTAATATTCATTTCTCTGCTTTTGCGGATGATTTAGTAATCTACTTTCAAACTCCATTATCTGATTACAGAAAAATAATGAATTCTATTGATTATTTTTCTTTGGTTTCCAACTATCTTTTAAATTCTACAAAAACTCATATTTTTCCCTTAAATCATTTAGCACACAAATCTTTTTGTTTCCAGACGATCATTTTCAGTTTACTTATAATATAAAATATTTAGGAATCAATTTAGAACACAATAATAAATCTTCCTTTCAAAATAATATTAATAAATTATGGAACTCTATATTGTCTGATATGGACAGATGGAAGCATCTAAACCTTTCATTTCTTTCAAGGGTGGCCATTATTAAAATGAATATTCTGCCTAAATTTCTTTACCAATTCTCATCATCTGATCAGATAATTTCAAAAATTTTTGAGTCTGTAAATAAAGCTTTGGCAAAATTCATATGGTTCCCTAAATCTGTTAGAATTTCCTATTCTAGATTGGCATTTTGAAGGACAAGGGAGGTTTGGGTTTACCTAATCTTTATCTCTATTATTTGATTGTCTCATCCAATAAACTTCTTACTATCTCTAAATTCAATAACACTTCGTATCCAAATCACTCTTTATGGATAAAATTATGGTATAATTATGTCATTTCTAATAATTTAAATCCTGAAGCTATTCCCTTTATCTCTCTGGATAGTTTATTTATTAAAAATATATCTACAGTATTTAAACAAAAGATTAGAGATTTCCAAACCTTACTCAAAATGTGTAAACTAGAAAAGATCTCGCACCATGTTCAGCCAATTCATCTAAACCCAAATATATTATTGGACAATAAACTTTTGAACTTAACAAACTATCCTTTAATTAAAAATCTAAAAGTAGGAGATGTTTTGAAATATCTTGACTTGCCTTTATCTGACTGGCGTAAGTTATTGAAAGTAAAGTGGAATTACTCACCAATTCTTACACAACTAAGAGCAATAATTAAAACAAATTTGTATCTCTGGTCCCCATAGACTCACAATTGAAAAACCTTAACACGATTATCAAAATACTTTCATCATCTGATAAAATGCTCTCAAACTCATATAAATTAATTAATTCTTTAATGATGGACCACAACTGTCTTTTATCTAATGTTTGGTTGAATTATAATTCCCAATTGTCAGAATCTCAGAAAGTCCTGGCTATTAGACACACTAAGGAATTTATCCCTTTTAAAAATTAGCATACACACAATTAATGATTAATAATGATGCCTACTTTACCCCAATCAAATTAAACAAATTTAACCCAAATAAGTCCCCTTCGTGTTCATGCTGTTCTCATCCCCAAGCAGACCTCCTTCATATTCTATGGTATTGTCATTTTTCTCACAGATTGTGGACATCTTTGAAAGTCAGACTGCAGAAAATGGGATATCAAAAATCCACGTTGATGTGGGAATTTGCTATTCTACATATTCCATTGATTCATCTTTCAAAAGTTGATATTCATGTTATCATTTTTATTTGCTCATTACTAAAACTTTATATAATACAAAATTGGATTGATCGTTCTAAATTAAAATGGGTTACTTTCCAGAAAATGGCTTTTAAATTTATTGATGCTCAAAGATACTTAGGTGGAAGTCCAAAAAAAAAAGCTATTAGAAAGGTTGTGTTAGAAAAGGTTCTAAACATATTAAATAGTTAATGTTAAATATATTTTTTTTCTCTCAGGTTGCCTAACTTGTATATAGTGTACATATGGTGTATGTTTTATTTCTAAATAACTTATCAAAATCTCATGAAGGTTGTTATCACTAGATAAATTGTTATATGTTCATTTATGCCTTCTTGTTATGTATAATCTTTTAATTGTCTTGCTATTCATATAATTAATAAAAAAATTTTTGAGAAAAAAAAAAGAAAATCCATGGGAATGAAACAATGCTAAATATAAATATAAAAATATAAAAATTACATGTAAAATAGTAATCATAAAATAATGTAAAATACTGTGATATTTTGAAATAATATTATACATTAATAAGCCTGGAGTTGCAAATTTCTACAATCTTGCTGACCTCATTTTAAGTACTAGGACTAAAGAAACATTTTTGTTCAAACCTGGGGGTTTGCTTGACTCTAGGACGAGCTGCCAGTATAACTCCCTATACTCAATACAAGCATCCGATAACCCCCCCCCGACATCCACAAAGACCTTTTCCAAGACAAAAAATAAAAATTTTGCCCTTGGATATTCTAAACTGTGTCAGTATAAGGCATTCCTATTGAACATACTTTTCATATTATTAACATGTTCATATATTCTCTGTTTTAGCTTCCTTTCAGTCTTTCCAGCATAGAACGCTGTACAGCGGACACAATTTGCCAAATATACCAACCCTCTGGAGTCACATGTAGTGTATGATTTACCATGAATCAATATGTTCCTAGCTTCCAGAACTACTTTGCCATCATTCTTAATATAAGGACATTGGGAACATCTACCACATTTAAATGTTCTCACTTGGCCACAGTTTGAAAAAATGAGAGTTTTATGTTTCATCAATTCCTTCAAATTCTGTCCCTTCCTAAAAATATATTTAAATGGGGGTACTAATCAATCCACTAAGATCTGTTAGACTACAGAACATGCTCCATTCCTTTTCCAGAATATTTTTAACAAAATAGGCACCCCTGTTGAATTTATTTACAAAGGCTAGTTCAAAACTGCTGGGCAAACTAGTGTTGCCTAAATTCTCAGCTTCTGTGGTAAACTCCTTACATATAATTAAGATAAACTTGTTAGTACAACCCTGTTTCACCTCATTATATATATCATCTATCAGATGGACTGGGTAGCCCCTATTTTTAAACATGTTGATTAATAAATGACATTGCACTTCAAAATCAACTTCATCAGAGGTCATCCTATTGATCCTGACAAACTGACCCTTTACAATACTCTTTTTCTGTGTTAATGGGTGGGCACTGTGAAAATGAAGGAATTTGAGTATGTGTCCTTCCTAAACACCTCAGATTTATAACAACCATTGCTCTTGCTAATAGCCACATCCAAATATTCCAATTTCACATGACTAACCTTACCGGTAAATTAAAAAAAAGGTGGTATTGGCAATATATTCCATAAATTCATAAAATCTGGGTTCACTGTCCACCCAAAAAATAACTATGTCATCAAGGAAATGTTTATAAAGCACCCATGAGTCCTTGAAAGGTCAATTCAGAATAAATTTATGTTCCCAAACCATCAGTACAATATTGGCATATATGGGAGCACACCTAGATTCCATAGCTACACAACTAGTTTGTTGGAAAAATTCTCCTTCGAAGAATACAAAATTGTTCCTTAAAACAATTTCCATCTAAGTTAAGCACACATGAAATTCATTAAAACTCAAGCCTGAAAACTCACTAATTGCTTCTTCAAACCATCTCAGCCCCACATCGTGGGGTATGCAACCAGAAAGATCCACAATGTCAATTGTTGCAAATAACACATGGCCATAATACAAATCATGTTTTACACATCTCAAGAAATCCCAGGAATCTTTCAAAATATTAATATCATCCATTGGGATTGCTTTCAGCTTTATGTCCAAATACCTAGCCAAAGGTTTTGTAATAGAGTCTTCAGCTGAAAACAATGGGCCTTAAAGGTAGATCCAGTATATTCTTGTTCACCTTTGGTATTCCAAATATGGATGGTACCTGTGGCCTGTCATTATATAAGAAAGTGTGTGTACTTAGATCTACTGAACCTTCTAATAACAAATCATTGAATATTAAAAGTATTTGTTGTTGCGCCATGTTAATAGCCTGGAAGCCAACCTATAAACTATAGACCAGTGCTTTGCCTTCTGATGATCCACAAACTATACACGAGAATTGATGCAGACAGAGT
Source organism: Protopterus annectens (assembly GCF_019279795.1). NCBI lineage: Eukaryota > Metazoa > Chordata > Ceratodontiformes > Protopteridae > Protopterus > Protopterus annectens. The sequence continues at coordinate 90,660,061 of NC_056733.1, forward strand.
TTATAGTCATTTAGAAGAAAACTCAATCATGGTAATAAAATACAAGGGTAACAAAAGAAAGTTACATGAAACAAAGGATCATTTATTGCTAAATAAAGCCATAATGGAGAATTATTAACGGGGAAATATTTAAGTATGGCATTGATAGATTACAAAAAGGCATTCAGAACACCTCACATTCATGAATAAAGGAGTGTATAATTTACATCTTACATTGCTGAATTATATTACAATGACCATGAAACATTGGAACCACTTTGCAATTAAGCCATGATGAAGGGCAATTTTATTAGTATTATCATCCCAGGGATAAAAATTCAAAGGGGGATATTCCAGGGAGATTCTTTGTCTTTGCTATTGTTTTGTCTTGGTCTTAACCCACTAAGCTGTTTACTTAACAGTTAAGGTCTTGGTTACAATTTGGCTCAAGGAAACAGACTAGCTTAAAGAATTCTCATCTACTTTTTGTGGATGACTTAAAACTGTATAATTCATCAGATGAGGAGCTGAAAGCACAACTGCAAGTGGTTAAAACTTTCTCAGATGATATAAGATTGTCCATCTAGGACAGGCAGGAGCATCTTTAGGTTAGCTGGTGCCCTAGGCAAAAGGGCTCCACTGTGCCTCCCACCACACCGCTGGTTCCCCCATCCTGGTCTACCTACACCAAACAAATGTTGGAAAAGCACCCCTGCTAGACCGGCACCTTAGGCAGCTGCCTAGTTGGCCTATGCCTAAGGCCAGCTATGAGGACAGGTATGTGATATAAAGGAACTTGAGCAGGATGGAATGTATAAGGGAACTGATGAAGGATCGGCGATAAAACATGAACAAATGTGAATAAAACTCTGTAAGTAATACTTCAGAAGACTAAAACTAATATTAAAATCAGCATTGACATCTAGGAAAAAAGTCCAAGCTATAAACCAATTTGCTCTTCCTGTTTTACCTTAAAGTTTTACTATGATTGACAAGCCCCAAAAGGTATTGGATCGTTTGGACAGAAAAACAAGAAAACCGCTTTACACTTATCAAATGACATATAAAAATCAATGAATACCAAGATTATATATTCCACTCCGTGGATGAGATATGGGCCTCTTCAAAACTGATTACATGTATATATCTGCAATCATTGGACTTCATGCTTATCTGCTAACCTCATCAGATCCAAACATAGTGAAAGCTTTACAACATGGAGAGAGAAAGTCTAAGATGACCTCTCTGCTTACTTTGGAAGAAGCATTCAGGTGGCAAGTGAGAACGGATATCAAACCAGATGTAGACAAATATAGACAGCAAGTGAATGTGCCAAAAAAAACCCAAAATAAATAATACAAGGAGAAGGATCAGATGAGAAGGAAAGAAATGTGGAAAAGCCATAAATGTTGTGGCAAGTATAGAGATCTCTTGGAACAACCTCGTGTTAACCAGGATCTGACACAGAAATGGTTAAGGAGAGGTGAGTTGAAACCAAAGGATGAAAGGTTAATAAAGGCAGCTCAGAATAGTGGACCGTGTGCATGCTGGTTTACAAAATCAATTGAACATGTGGGAGAAACTGACAAACATAGGTTCGGTAAAAAAAGAATTGGAAACAGTCACACACCTTGTTGCTGGGTGTTATACACTAATGACAGGGGGTCTGTACATTGAAAGGCACAATAATGTGGCAAGATTGTTGCACTGGGTATTGTGCAAACACTGCAATATAGCAGTAGCTGAGAAGCATTGGAAACATGAACCACAATTCATTATAGAGAATGATGAAGTGTATATAACATTGGATTACCCATTACCAATTATTCAAAATACACATGCGAGAAAAACAGATATAGTAGTCCATGAAAAAAGACAAAAGTAGGATTGATCATTGAAATTTCTACACTTAGGAATTACAGTGTCTCAGGTACAGAGAGACACAAAGTCATAAAATATGAAGATTTGCAGGCAGAAATTAGAGTAATGCAGAAAAAAGAGATTCATACAGTTCCAATTGTAGCCGAAGCAATGGATATAATAAAAAAATAATTTACAGTCATATTTAGATATGCCACGGTGGTGCAGTGATTAGCGTTGTTGCCTCACAGCAAGAGGTTCTCCTGTTCGATTCTTGGCTGGAGCACCATCTGTATGGAGTCTGCATGTCCTGCCCATGGTCAAGTGAACTTTATAGACATGCAGGTAGGTGCATGCATGTGGGTGTGCCTTCTTTGAAGGTTGGGTGCAGGGCTGGCAATGCAACACTGTAAAAATCCACTGCCAATTATTAGCGGACCGGAGTTCCACTGTGGCGACCCCTAACTGGGAAAAGCCGAAAAACTTTTTTTTAATTTAGATACGCTACCAGTACATGTAACTCTATATGAATCAAAGAAAGTGTTAATTCTGGACACATTGCGGGTGCTGCAAAGGGCACTTTTGGCTAACATCAAAGATTGAAACAATACTAATTTCATAAATTTTAATTATACCCTGACATAGGAATGGGGTCCATTCCAGCCATAGTATTAGAAACACAAAAGATTTGGAAGAATTAAATTGAGAGAAACATAAAATTATTTCCATTTGTTGTGTGGTACTTTTCCAAAGAAGAAGGGGTGGTGAATGGCCTTTTGGACATCTGTGAAAGCCCCAATGAATCTGTTCAGGCAATAACACAACAGATTTGTACAATTATTGAAAAACACTACTTGTCCTGGAGTAGCATCTCAGCATATGGGGATAATAATGCCAGTGTCAACTATGAAAAGAAATCTGTAGTGTATACCAGTTTGAAAGAAACGTGCCCATCACAACAGGAAGCTAATTGTGGTGCCCATATCATTTATAATGCAACTATAAAGCTGCAGGATAACTACCTTGTGGTGTGGAAGTCTTTGTTATGAAACTTTTCAGTCATTTCTCAGGTTATACCACAAACAACCAGAGACTTGAAAGACTTCTTTGAGATCTGTGTTATGGAATTTAAGAATGTCGTAAGGCACGTGCTAACAAAGTGGCTGCCATTCCTGTTCGATATTGAGAAAGTACTAAAAAATCTTGGGTCTATATTAGAACATCGAAGTTTCACAACTTTGAATGTTCTAATATCGACCCCTACTCAGTGAACACTGGCAACATCGAACATGCAGAACAGCGAATTTTTTCATAGGGAAAAAATTTGCTGTTCCAAAACACATACACAACACAAGCACACCAAACACACAGCAATCCACACACATACACCTAAAATCTTACATCTAACCCTACACTAAACTGTACATACACCACTAACTATCCACTTACCTTAACCCAAACCCTAACCCTAAGGTCTGTCACTATCGCACACTCACCTCACCTGCGCCCTATCTCTAACTCACCTACCCCGCCCTAACCCTCACATCCATACAATACCTGACCCACACCCTAACCCTAACTCACCTAACCCACCCTAACCCTCATATCCACACAATTGCACACATACCTAACCCGCGCCCTAACCCAACTCACCTAACCTGCCCTAACCCTCATGCCCACACAGTCGCACACATACCTAACCCACGCCCTAACTCTAACTCACTGAACCCGACCCGTAACTTTCCACCACAGCGCTGAAAATAGTGAAGCAACAGAAATGGACAACCAAATTCTTTCCCTGGGAAAAAATTTGGTTTTCTGTAGCTTTGCTATTTTCAGTATTTGCTGAATAGGGGCTGATATTAGAACATTCGAAATTGTGAAACTTTGATGTTCTAATATAGACCCAAAAGTCTCCTAGTGCTCCAGTTGTATTTCCTTTCCCAGGGAGAAATGGAGACCCTCCCGGCAGATATAGCAGTACTTTTCAGGTAATCAGCATGGCAAGAATATATTGCCTTCAGTGTCCCAGTGCTATATGTACTTTCTCAGTGTCGTTATCATTGATTTTAACGAGCACATAAATATACTAGAAAAAGCACCACTTACTGCTATACAGACATTTTCAGTGATGATATCTCCCAAGGAAAAAAATGAAGGCAAGAGCAGAAGATGCTTTCTTTAGTTGAAAACTTAATGCACTTATGAGCTCATTAGACAGCACTTCTTACAACAAGCTGAAAGGAGGCTTCATCATGGTCTTGGAGACAGCAGTCAAATCCTTGAACAGTGGTTTGATTTTAATGAAAACAACTACTTGTTTACAATGTCTAAGTTATCTTTAACTGAGCCCTTTGTATTCATTGACTTAGTCAATACAACCACTGCCCTTAGTCTGCAAGAAAAAGATGAAGATAGTCTTTCCAGGACTATTTAACAATCAAGCCATTTCTCCAAGAATTGTACTTATCACCAGGAGAAAAGTGACTGAAGATCTTCAGGGAAGAGCCTGAGCTGTCTACTCTATATCCAGTAATTGCTAGGGATTTATCGATACCAGTATCCAATGTGTTTGCAGAGAGAGTTTTTTTCTTTGGTTAAAAATAAATGGACAGACATGGGAAATCACTGCAGTGTGCACTTATTAAAAGTTGAGCTAATGATGACTATAAATTACCAAATGAAGTGCTGTGATTCTTATTCAAACATTATATCAAACAGGACAGTTCTTCATGTCATCAAATCAAATGGAAAGTACACATTTAAAAAGAAATAAAGGATTTATTTTAGTGTACTTGTAATGAGCAGTATGTAGATGTTTTCTAGATTTCTTGTTTAGAATAGTTCTGGTTAGTATAATATGTAGATTTCACATTATTTTTTGCTTTCATTTGCAGTAAACATACAGATCTGTTTAATTATACATGTTGAAAAAAAATAGGTGATTTATTTTAGTGTGCTTGTAGTTTGCAGTCTGTAGATTTATTACTTTTCTTGTTTAGAATAGTTATGGTTAGTATAATACATAGAATTTAGAGTTTTTTACTTTTTAAGGCACAGTAAAATATTTGTCAAATTATATGCAGAGTGTGTTTTTCTTCCAGCAATGGTTGTTTTTTACTGATACAGCTATATAACATGAATAGTATGTGTGATTTTGCAGTAAGGCTTCACTTTTACTGTTATAGCTGCATAATTTTAATGGTTTGTGAGGGATTTCAATATGCTGTAATAACTGTCATATCCCTAACCGCATTTCCTTCACCACTCCTGTGATTATGTCATTTACAGAGGGTATGACCAGCACCATATTGGCCACACCCCTGTGTCCCACTCTGACTCACTGAAAATGCGACAAACCTAGTTGTGATATTGCAATAGTATATCCAAAATTGAAATTATTGGATGTCGCAGCCCCCCTTGCTGGACATTTTGTTGTCTGTGACTTTTGCCGTTCTTTTGCTGTATCTCATCTAATGTCTATATATGCCCCTACTGTTGCAAAATTTTATTTAGGTCATTGCAGTCATATGCCCTGGTCTCTTTGCCTATTATCATTGTTGGTGATCTAAATTGTCATTTACAAAAAAAGTACTGGTAAAGTTAATAATGATGATAAAAATTTTGGGGAGGTTTTGCAGAAAGGGAAACTTAAACTAGGGCCTAGTTTAGGACACACCTATGGGAGATCAACTTTTACTACTGAGATTGATTACTTTACTTATACTGATACTTTATTATTTGGATACAAACTGCTTACTTTTGGTATTTCAGAACATAAAGCATTATTCTTTACCCTTGGAGAATGTATTAAATGAGCCCTGTTAGGTAAGGGAATTAAAAAAAAATGACTGGGAAGATTCTAGAAACAACTCATTAGAAATGAGGGAATGTAGAACTTTAGCAATAACATCTGACTTTGGCAGAAGTAAGCCTTTCTGTACCTGACTGATGGCTTCTTTATAAGCAAAAATATAAAACTTTATGATACATATTGGAGAAAGATATATGGATTCATATGGAATTACAAATCTGCTGTACAATGTAAAAATATATATGCTATACACTTTTTATTAAAAAAAGTTGCAAGGCATTACTGCAGAAAAAAACTTTCTCTATTATATAAACAAAAATACTTGCTCCAATGACACTTTTTATTTCTCAAGGTGTTGTTATGGAATATGTTGAAAATTATGCTATGCTAAAAAAAAAACTGCACATAGCTATGTAAATCTGATAATGAGTTTCTGGAACGGCCTATATCCTTGGATGAATTAAACAGGGCCTTAAAAACTGTTAAAAACTGTTTCTAAGAATATGTCTCCAGGTATAGATGGTGTACCCTTCTCATTTTATTCTGATATGCCATTATTTCAGAAACATGTTTTTGTCTTTTCTAAATGATTGTCTTGGTAATGGAATTAAACAAATTACTTCTTATGATGGGGTTTTAAAATTCATATATAAGAAAGTTGATAGATTAAAGTCAGTCAGCTGGAGGCAGCTGACACTCAATGACAATTGCCCTCCCCTCCAACCCACACCTGCAACTAGTAATCTCCCCACTGCCTTCTCTTTTTCTCCTGTACCTACCTCCAACATAAAAAAAACTCTTAACTAAACTTAAACCCACCAAATTAGCAGCAGACAACCTCCCAAGTGAATACCGACAAATCGCAGCTGATGCTCTGGCCTACCCAGTATCCATCTTGATTAACCGATCTCTGTCAGAAAGTTACGTTCCCACACTGTGGAAAGTATCACATATAATTCCCCTCCAGAAAGGCGGACCCTCCACAGAACTAACCAATTACCGCCCCATAGCTATTCTCTCTCCACTCTCCAAAATATTACAGAGATGCATACACTCTCAGGTCTCAGACTACCTCCTTACTAACAACTTCCTTTCCAGTACTCAGCATGGTTTCCGACCAAACCATAGCACCACCACTGCCTTACTCTCCTTTACTAATGCTATCCTTCAGCATAAAAACAATGGCTATCTCTCCTCTGCTACTTTCCTAGACCTATCTAAAGCATTTGGCATGGTCCCACACAAACAACTTATCTCTGTCCTCAATAACCTATCCTTCTCACAATCAGTCATCAACTGGTTTCAGAGTTACCTGTCTGACTGCCAACAATCCGTTGTATGGCAGAATGACATATCTCTCCAACTACCTGTCTCCATAGGGGTTCCCCAAGGATCCATCCTTGGACCCCTACTCTTCTCTGTTTACACCAATAATCTAGCCTCTGCCACCAAACATGGCACACTCATACAATATGCAGATGACTCGACCATCATCTGCTCAGCCCAGTTCCTACCCAAACTGCAAAAAGTCACACAGGAAGCCTTTTTCTCTGTTGAAACATGGTTATCCAATGCCCAATTAATACTCAACCCAAACAAAACTAAACTACTCATCTTGCAACCCACCAAACATACTCAAAACAACTCTCACTTTAACATCACAGCAAAAGACAACACCACTATATACTCAACTGAACACACCAAATTGTTAGGAGTGGAAATAGACAATAAACTAAAATTTGACATTCACATATCCATGACCATAAAAAAAGTCCACAAAAAACTAGAAGCGTTATACAGAAATAAGCAATTTCCTCACCAAAGCATCAAAGATTTCAATAGCAAATTCCCACCTTATCTCCACCCTACTTTATGCCTCTCCAATATATACCAACCTAAGGCAATGTGATCTAAACAAGCTAGAGACCTGCTACAACAAAATTGCCAAATTCACCACAGGGGCATCCTACCGTAGTCACCACTGTCTCTCACTTGCTGAACTGGGCTGGCTTGAACTCCCTCACCTCCTTCAGTGGTATCAACTCTCACTCGCCCACAAACTAGTAAACCATCCACTAAATGTCCCATCCCTCCAGAATCTACTCCAACCCTATCGCACCACCAGACCACTAAGATCCAGCAACAAAAATCACGTGCAGATCACTAAAGCCAATAACTCTGCTGCTGAAGCACTATTCTCTTGCGCCATAACCAAATTATGGAACTCACTCCCACCCACAATTACCTCCATACTATCATGCACCCACTTCAAAACTTTACTAAAAGTACACCTAAAAACATGCTGGCTATGCCCTTGCAACTCCCACTCTAATATCATCCACCCCATCCAACCACTACCTTTCTTTCCACTCCACTAACTACCTTGATTATAGCAAGCTCAGATGCTCATAAGTCTAGTACTTATTATACAGCAGGAACTTCTCATTGTAACATTTGTTAATGTCTGTTATGTACTTCACAGATAAAGATTCTAGTTGTCTACTGATGTACTTTGTTCTTCATCTGTAAATATGTTGTTAGTAATTGCTATGTTAAATTGTTAATTGCTATGTAATCCAATGTAACTACTGTCTGTTTATTTTACTGTGGAGCTTTTCTCCCCAGGCCTCCGCTGAAAATGGACCTACGTCCAGTCGGACACTCCCGGTCAACAAATTTAAATAAATAATAAATAAACAATGATTACAAAATTGTTTTGTAAGACTATGCAGCAAAGGTTATCTAAGGTTACTATGAAATTATTTTGTAATGAGATTTTTGGGATACCAGGAAAAATATACATAAACTTACAACACAGACAATATTAACAGAAAATAAAACAAAACAAAATATTTTAACGTTTCCATTTAAATACAATATACATCACATATATTTTCTTTGCTACTATCATCAGTCCAACATTACAAAAATTGCTGAATGTCTGCCTTCCCTTAAACCTCATTCCTCCCCCATCTGAACATTGTTATGCATATATTGTGCCCAACCATTCTATGTACTTCTATGTAATTTTCTCCTTCCCTTTTTTAAATATCCCTCTTCCAGTTCTTTTATCACTTTTGTAATATTTAGTAACCTCAAATATAGCTGGTGCAGACTTTGATTTCCATTTTCTAGTAATTGCTTTTTGGCAACCAACAGAATTAAGCTTAATAAAGTCTTACCAACTCTAATAATTTCAGATCCTGTATCACAGCTCAAAAGAATAATTTCCTTACTTACAGGTATTTGCTCACACAATATTTTTGATAGAGTACTCTGCAGGGAATTTGTAAAATCTGCCAACTCATTACATTGACAAAATATATGTTCCCAGTTACCTCTTTCTTCTTCATCACACCAGCAACATTTGTTATCTACCTGAGGAAACGTTCTTTGAAACCTGCTTGGGGTATAAATATACCAATGCAAACAATTCCAAGAAAAGATCCTAAACCTTCTGAATTTAGTTTTGTACTTGGAAGCCATACATATGTCTTCCCATTTTTTCTTGTAAATTGTTTTTCCAGTCTCTCTTCCCAATCTTTTCTAACCTTTTCTAACCTCCTCTGATTGATTCTTATAGTTATTGTGCAATATCTTATATGCCCTACTTATTATGCCTTTTTAACAGCTGTTCTAGATGCAGGTCTTTCACTTAAAATCCCCCTATACCTTTCTCTTTGCTTCTACTCTGATGTCAAACCGTGCTAGGGAAGCCAATATCTAGCCTGCAATCCAAATGTCTTCTTGGCCTCATCGAATACTATTACCTTTCCTAGTTGAGTTATTTGCTCCAAATATTTTGATTGCTATGCCATGTTTCACCTGTAAATTCTAGTCCCTTTGCAGTCATCCCTATTGACAAAATCTCCTCTCTTCATTCTCGTATTAGCTTCATTCTTAGAATACTGTATGCTACTTTATGACTATAATATTCTGTATGGTTATTATTCTCGTTAAGGATCTGCATCCACAATCCTACTTTCTCTCTCTCTCTCTCTCTCTCTCTCTCTCTCTATTCCTCGAACTTCCACCTTTCTTTATTATCATCCCTTTCCACTTTGAATTATAACCTTATGCTTGTGTTATGTAATGAGCCTTAACTGTGTAGCTCTAAAACATTCCTTCAAATCAGATAAACCTAAACCACCTTGTTCTATTGGAAGGATCATCTTATCCCACTTAACGCTTGCCCTCTTTTCCTCACAGATACATTCCTTCAATGCTTTATTAATTATTGTCCACAACTTTTCCTCAGGTTGATAAAGGTGTGCCTGATCCATATACAAGACCAAAGGGACTAGAAACATGTTCACTGCTTGTTATTTTGCTATATATATCCATAAATAAGAGTTTGCAGTTTCATAATTTTTTTATTATCTTTTGTTTAGTCTCTTCTCACATATCCTTAGCTGCCATAACAGAAGCATTTTTAATACATACTCCTAAATACTTCATCTTATCATGTCACCATAAAATATGGGTATTGCTGAATCAATTCTTGTGTGGGTACATAATTTACAACTAAAGCCTTTGTTTTATCTTCATTAATTTTATATCCAGAAAAGACTTGAAACTGCCTCAAAATGTTTCAGAATACTAAGGTGGGAGAAGCTCAAGAAACAAGGAGAGACTGCAATGTTGGATGGAGGCCTTTAAGGAGAATAACAATAATCATACAGAATATTATATCTATAAAGTAGAAGAAACTATCCTATGAACTAAGCCAACATGGGAATGGAAAAATGAGATTCTGCCAATAGGGATTACTGCAAGTAGGGATATAGACATAGGCAAGAGGGGGCTGGAATTTATTGGAGAAAACTGGCAAAGTAACCAAGGTATTTGGAGCAAATAACTATAGAGAGAAAGATGACAGAATGGGAAGACACCAAGAATTTATTTGGACTGCAGGTTAGAGATTGCCTTCCTTATCAAGGATTGATATCAGAGTATTGGCAAAGAGAAATAATTAGAAGGGTCCTAAATAAAAGACCAGCACTGGTAGAGTTTTTAATAGAATTTAGAACAGAAGTTGCCATAAAAAAGGAGTAATTAGTAGAGCATATAAAATATTGCATAAGTATAAGAATCAATCAGAGGAGGTTAGAAAGAATTGGGAAAAGAGACTGGATAAGCAATTCACAAAGAAACAATGGGAGGTTATATGTATGTCTCCCAAATATGCAACAAAATCTAGCAGATTTAAGTTTTTGCTTGGAAATGTTTACATAGACACTTTTATACCACAAGTAGACTCCAGAGAATTATTCCTCAGGTTGACAGCAAATGTTGGAGGTGTGACATGGAAGAAAGAGGCAATTGTGAACATATTTTCTGGGAGTACAATGAGTTGGCAGACTTTAAGGATTCCCTGTGGGATGCTCTGTCAGAGATGCTGGGTGGGTAGATTTTTGTGATGAGGGAGATGATTTTTCTGAGCTGTGATACAGAATCAGTATTGCTTAGACATGGTAAGGCTTTGCTGTGTCTAGTTATGGTGGCTGCCAAAAAAGCAATTACTAGAAAATGGAAATCAAAATCTAAACCAGCTATACTAGAAGTAGTGAATATAGTAACAGAGATAAAACAACTGGAACTGAGATCTTCAGAAAAGGGTAGGAGCAAACTACATAGGAAGAAATGGGAATTGTAGGAACAATACATACAGGTGAGGAATGAGGTTTAAAAGAATGCAGGGCTTAAATGAGCTATTTAATGTCTGACTGAAAATGAGTGGGAAGATTATAAGTGATGTATAATGTTTGCAACTGATAGTGTGTCAGTATGGTTTGTGATGTAAAATGCTTGCAACTAAGATTGTGTTTGTGTGGTTTGTTTTCATTTATATAAATGTTTGACTGCCTATGTTGTAAGTGATGGTTTAATAACATGGCATATGCAGATGAGTTAGTCATAATAACATAAGACAAGACATGGATAACTGAGATTATAATAAGGATAAAAAAGTGATCTGCAGTTAAAATGCAGTATAAAGGGTTATGGTGAGATAAAAAGGAATATATTTCAGAAGAAAGGAAACTAATAATTATTTATAACAATATTTATAATAACATTTATAAATTATTATTATATTATTATATCAAATAACTATACAATAAACATATATTATATAATTATATTACATAGTGTTTATATAATTAATATTATTTATGCATTATTATAAATTATTATTTATAATAGCATTGTAATAGTTCTACTACATTGAGAAAGACGGATAAGTGTTTTTATTTCTTGATCTGATTTTAAATTCATTTTAACAGTCTGTTTCTACTTTAGCTAAAGTCTATAAGCTTATATTATTGATTCTAGTACATATTTGCACTGCATGCTTGCTGTTTTAAGTGGTCTGTTTTTATTAAGCCCTGGTTGCATTCTTGTATACTGAGTATATATCAGGCTAGTTCAGTCCTTGTCTTTGCATTAGGGCAGTTCCAGGCCAGACAGCTCAGAGCTAAGGGTCTGAGAAGTCCAAAGTTGCTGTTTGTTGTGCTTTATCAATTGCTGATGTATTGTAACAGTTCCATTACACAGAGAAAGACATATAAGTATTTTCTTTTCTTGATCTGATTTTAAATTCATTTTAACAGTCTGTAATGCTCAAAGTTCCTTATGCATATATTAGTGATTCTAGTACATAGTTGCACTGCATTTTTTGCAGTTTTAAGTAGTCTAACTATTGTTATTAAGCCCTGGTTTTATTCTTGTGTACTGAGTGTATGTCAGGTAGTTTAGGACTTGTCTTTGCATTGGGTCAGTTCCAGGCCAGTCATTCAGAGCTAAGGGTCTAATTGTTTTCCTTCTTACCCACCATGTTGCAGTTGTGCTCTTAAACCCAGTGTTGTTGCCTGGCCCTTATGATAATTTGACAACATAATTCCATCCCTCTCCCAATTTAGTGGCTGTTGACAATAAGCACATGAGTATCATTTTGCAAAGTCTCTCCTCTTAAACTACTCACCAGGCTAAAATATCTTTGATAAAAATTGCTTAATATTGAGTGTACTGATACAGTTTGCACTGACTTTAGTATCAAATTAGTTAGTTTTTTTACTATAATAAGTTTACTGGTTCTTGCTGGTGGCAGAGGAATGCTTGTATTGAAATTTAAATACTCAGTAGCAAGACCACCCAAACATCATTCTAAAACCAAACTCCAAGCAGTTATAGTTACCCCTGCCTCCAGAGTAATTCCTGTCAGTACCATGGACCAGCACTTCTCTAAAATTTTTTAAGCCAACCTGAATGAGATGGGTATCTTGAGACAGTGTAAGAATTGTCTCATGCTGTCTGATGATCATCTATTACTCAACAAGCATAATACAGTGTATGAGCGATGTACATATACAATATCCTTTGAGACAAAAATCTGACATACACTAACCTCTGGAGCATTTCTACCCGGGCCTCCACTGAAAACAGGATCTGTGGAACCTAGTCAGACTTTCCCGGTCAACAAATGTTAAATAAATAAATAAAATAAACCTCAGACACCAAAACAGTCAGTAGTACACCACATATCACACCTCTCCAAGACCATCACATTACACATCATCCATCATATGCTGGGATTCTAAAGATTAATTTGCATAAAACTCAAAGACCTCCAAAACACAACACAGGCACAAAGCACACTCAGCATATTAAGCCTATTTCCCCACATAGCACAAGAAGTCACAGATTTTGAGACCATAAGGCAGGCACTGACCTAACCAAATATTCTTGTTATAGGTGACCCCTTTGTAAGACATACAGATGTGCCTCTTACCAGGCTGAGCAAAGAAAGAGTGACATTTACTTGTCTGGTGCCAGGATCGATTAGATCACATATGCACTCATGTCCTTTAACAACAAGTACCAGTATGACTCTGTCATAGTTGATGCTGGTGTAAATGACTTGAGGTGTACCTCCCTGGATTATATGAAGACAGACATGATGGAGCTGTCAGACTGTGTCCAAGGCAGGTATGAACCTAACACTGAGCAGCATGCTACCTTTTCCAAGAATGATGCTCCAATATGGGTAAAAAAATAATTAAATTCAATAATTGGCTTAGTTTTGGGTATCATTCAAAGGAGGCTATATACTTGTAAGCATGGGAGGATATGATTGACAGACCACAATGCTTCACCAGGGATGGCCTGCATCTGTCCCTACTAGGCTTTTAATTATTGGCATAGACATTGTCCACCCCCACAGTGCCTTTTTTAGGCAATGACAACCTGACAAACCTAACAACATAACAAAGCAAGCAAATCAAAATATGAAGGTGTTACTGATCAATTCTAGGAGCCTGATCGAGAAACACCACTCCCTACAAACCCTTTTCACCCTGGAAGACATTGATGCATGTGCAGTGAATGAGACATGGTTTACAATAGCAGACAGCACTCTGGCTGTGCAGAGCTAAAACACTTTCCACAAGTTTAGACCAGCCATTCTACAGGAATAGAAAAATAGTGGAGGTGTATCAATCTGCATCAAAAAGAAACTCACATCAAGGCTGGTAAAGCATTATAATGCACTACTGCTTCCTCTATGTCCAAATAACCATCAGAAAGGTCCCACACAATATATTAGCTAGATCTAGAACTCTCTCTGTGACAAAAGAAATCCACAACACCTATCTACAGGAAGTAGAATTACTCAGTATTGAACCCAATACCATTTTTCTAGGTGATCTAAACCTTCCAAGTATATACTGGAAAACATGATTGTGCACTCCTAGTGCACAAGCACAGAGATTCCTGGACTTTATGAATACAAATGCCCTGAAACAATTAGTCAGAGTACCCACTAGGGGCAATAACGTTTTGGATCTAGTCCTTATCAATATGGGAACATCTTGCACCATTCCTTGCATATCTTCATTACTTGTTAAGTTTGACCATAAATCAGTCTGCTTCAAAATAAAATTGAAACCAGAGATCCCTTCCACCCAAAGTACCTTTAGAAATTTCTTTAAGATAAACTACCTACTCCTAAGTGGTACATTGGCAAGCTTCAAATCCCCACAAAACCCAGATAACTCCACTGAATACACAGAAATATACACCACCACACTACAACTGCATGTAAATAGCTGCATAGATACAACTGTACCTCACAGGAACAAGCATAGGGCAAACCCCAGAAACAAACAAACATGGTAGAACCATAATATCAACAAACTCTACAACAAAAGGAAAATAATTTTGACCAAAAGTAAGAAGAGCAAGTTCCAGAATGTTAGACCCCTTGTCACTGAAATAAACAAACACTTCAGGAGCTTAATAAAATCCACCAATACCAAATTTGAGACTAAAATATCTTCTCAAGCCAAAGACAATCACAAGGCAGTTTTTAGTTATGTTCATAATCACAAAAGCACAACACAGCAATGCACTAAACTGATTGTGAACAATATTACCTACACTGACGCTGAAAATATAGTTAGCCTACTGGCTGATAAAGTTAGCTCTGACTTTACGTCTCTTTCCCCCCTCCATCTGTCCCTCAAAATATACCTAAAACTGGCTCACATCCAGCTATCACACAAGACCAAGTCTTAAAAGTGCTATCAAAAGCTAAAAATACTACATCAATGGGTCCTGACAATGTCTCTGGATATCTCTGCATCTTAAATATCATGAAACATGATTTAGTCACACCCCTAACAGCACTGTTCATTCGCAGCTTCTATACAGGTTTTAAACCAAGAAAATGGTGAACAACTACAGTTATTCTCTTGCATAAGAGAGGATCTTCCACAGACCTAAGCAATTATAGACCCATAAACCTGACCAGACTCATATGCAAAACCATAGAAAGACTAATCATGGAATTAACCAATCAGGACATAGGGAACCTCCAAACACTAGACCCATCTCAGTTTGGATTCGTCAAGGGCAGGTCATGCTTATTCAACCCGGTGGATTTTTTTGAAAAGGTCACCAAAGCAACAGATGAAGGCAAAACAATAGACACCACATACCTCAACCTGGCCAAAACCTTTGACACAATTCCCCACTCATGCGTAGTAGAAAAGCTAAATAAACTGTGACTAAACCCCTGTGTCACCCACTGGATTGCCAACTGACTCAACAATTGAATGCAGATAATTAAAATAGGGGAAGTTAACTCCACAAAGATACCAGTCCTTCCCCCAGGGTTCTATGCTGGGACTTCTTCTGTTTGGCATCTCCTTTTCTAAAGTAAAATCCAATAACAAAGGCCTTTGACTGATTAAGTTTGCAGATCACTATAAGCTAGGAGCATTCACTGAATCTCCAAATGACTTACCCACCCTGCAGGAAGGTTTGTCTCAAATAAATAACTAGTGTCAAAATTATGGTCTGAAACCAAATACCAAAAAATGTATTGCTGTATACTTTGGGAAGTCTTTTACCCCAGGGAACTACCTAACTGAAAATACTCTTTTAAGAGATGACACAGTATGAGATTTAGGAAATTATGTGAACAGTGACCTAGCTTTTGACTAATGTGTGTCTACTGTTGTAATAAAGTCCTTCTATATTGCATGGTTTATAAACAAAGGGATTGTGTCTAGATCTAGGGATGTTACTGTCCCCCTTTACTCAGCCCATATTAGGTCAATCATTGAATATAATGTTCCTTTAGCATACATCTGTCTAGACACACGGAACCACTGGAAATCTCACAGAGGTACCTTACTACAAGGATACAAGGCCTAAACAACATGTCCTAACTGGAGTAACTCAAAGCCCTGTCACTATACTCAGTTAGAATGCAAAGAGATGACCTGTGTCTGGCATACAAGGTATCCTCCAACCCATTACTGATGGGTTCACTGCACATCAACAAGTTAAATGACATCAGAAGTACTCCATCTAGGGATCTAAACCTCTTCTGCAACATCAACAGAATGGTTTGTGGGGACACATATATTTCATAGAGGATATTGTTAATGTGGAACAGACTCTGCATCCACATAAAACAAAGTTCATCCCTGTACATTTTCAAGTTCAACTTAGATTTATGGATGGGAAACAGAAAATTACCATGGGATGGGTAAGGTCAATCTATAACCAAATGGGATAGGTTATTTTGAGCACAAAAAGAGAAATTGGCTAGGCTTAAAATGGCCCACAAGGGTAGCTAGCCTAGTACATACCTATGACCCTATGAACCTATAAATATTTTGGGAGTTTTATTTGGTGAGTATGAAAGTGCAATAGGTGAAGGGAGAGATCATTAAGCAACATACATTAGCAATTATGCATTCATTTGCTAATTAGATTACATTCATATAAAATAAACTATGACAGTATAAAATATACTTATGCATTAGTAGGATTTGAACAATGAGCATCTGATGAGGTGTATTAGTGAGTTTGTCAAATAGATAACAGATCATGGAATTAGTGCTTAGAAATTCAAAGAAATTAATATGAGGGAAGAAAATGTTAATTTTGTAGTTGAGTAAAGTAAGTTTCTACATAATTATATGTGTGTGTGTGTGTGTGTGTGTGTGTGTGTGTATATATATATATATATATATATATATATATATATATATATATATATATATATATATATATATATATATAGGTCCACTTCTAAATATGGAAATACTGAAATATAGAATTTCAGTATGTCAAGACCAGAATGTCGAAAGTGCTGTTATTCGAAAATGCATTTTAACGAATCTGAATTTCCTGAATCCACAGTAGTTGTGTTGTGGTACTTGCGTTATGGTTTACTGTCTCTTTAAGGTGCAGTTTGGTCTGGGATTTGTACGTGCCAGCCAATGTGTTTGTATTTCTGGAGATTCAGGTAGGTGTTTACTTTTTAAGGGTTTTGGTTAGGAATTTTCCGTTTTACTTTTTTGGAGGAATTTTAGGAGTAGTTTGGGGTAGGTAGGTTAGAGTGTGTGTGTTTTAGTGTTGACATTGATTATTTTTGTATGTGTGTGTGGTAATTAGTCTAAGTATGACAGTGTGCAATGGGAGTGTAGGGCATGTTTCATGATATTTAAGATGCAGAGATATCCAGAGACATTGTCAGGACCCATTGATGTAGTATTTTTAGCTTTTGATAGCACTTTTAAGACTTGGTCTTGTGTGATAGCTGGATGTGAGCCAGTTTTAGGTATATTTTGAGGGACAGATGGAGGGGGGAAAGAGACGTAAAGTCAGAGCTAACTTTATCAGCCAGTAGGCTAACTATATTTTCAGCGTCAGTGTAGGTAATATTGTTCACAATCAGTTTAGTGCATTGCTGTGTTGTGCTTTTGTGATTATGAACATAACTAAAAACTGCCTTGTGATTGTCTTTGGCTTGAGAAGATATTTTAGTCTCAAATTTGGTATTGGTGGATTTTATTAAGCTCCTGAAGTGTTTGTTTATTTCAGTGACAAGGGGTCTAACATTCTGGAACTTGCTCTTCTTACTTTTGGTCAAAATGATTTTCCTTTTGTTGTAGAGTTTGTTGATATTATGGTTCTACCATGTTTGTTTGTTTCTGGGGTTTGCCCTATGCTTGTTCCTGTGAGGTACAGTTGTATCTATGCAGCTATTTACATGCAGTTGTAGTGTGGTGGTGTATATTTCTGTGTATTCAGTGGAGTTATCTGGGTTTTGTGGGGATTTGAAGCTTGCCAATGTACCACTTAGGAGTAGGTAGTTTAGCTTAAAGAAATTTCTAAAGGTACTTTGGGTGGAAGGGATCTCTGGTTTCAATTTTATTTTGAAGCAGACTGCTTTATGGTCAAACTTAACAAGTAATGAAGATATGCAAGGAATGGTGCAAGATGTTCCCATATTGATAAGGACTAGATCCAAAACGTTATTGCCCCTAGTGGGTACTCTGACTAATTGTTTCAGGGCATTTGTATTCATAAAGTCCAGGAATCTCTGTGCTTGTGCACTAGGAGTGCACAATCATGTTTCCCAGTATATACTTGGAAGGTTTAGATCACCTAGAAAAATGGTATTGGGTTCAATACTGAGTAATTCTACTTCCTGTAGATAGGTGTTGTGGATTTCTTTTGTCACAGAGAGAGTTCTAGATCTAGCTAATATATTGTGTGGGACCTTTCTGATGGTTATTTGGACATAGAGGAAGCAGTAGTGCATCATAATGCTTTACCAGCCTTGATGTGAGTTTCTTTTTGATGCAGATTGATACACCTCCACTATTTTTCTATTCCTGTAGAATGGCTGGTCTAAACTTGTGGAAAGTGTTTTAGCTCTGCACAGCCAGAGTGCTGTCTGCTATTGTAAACCATGTCTCATTCACTGCACATGCATCAATGTCTTCCAGGGTGAAAAGGGTTTGTAGGGAGTGGTGTTTCTCGATCAGGCTCCTAGAATTGATCAGTAACACCTTCATATTTTGATTTGCTTGCTTTGTTATGTTGTTAGGTTTGTCAGGTTGTCATTGCCTAAAAAAGGCACTATGGGGGTGGACAATGTCTATGCCAACGTAGATTTGTTTTTTTTCGCGTTAGTGCGACTTAGGAGTTGGTATATATAAGTAGCAGGGGTGTGGGAGGGAGTGCAGGGGGCTTGCCACCCTGCAAAAACATGTGTTAGTTGTATTTATGCTGAATTTTATTCTTATGTTTCTGTTCGTTTGGGGGGAGGGTTGGATGTTAAATGTTGTTTTATTTTTTTCATTATTTTGGGTTTTAGGTATTGTGTGTTTTTGTGTTTGTATCCCTTAGGTATTCTGGTCTCGAAATACTAAAATTCGATATATATATATATATATATATATATATATATATATATATATATATATATATATATATATATATATCTACACACACACACACACACACACACACACACACACACACACACACACTCGCGCACACACACACACACACACACACACACATATATATATATATATATATATTTATCTGTTATCAGGTTACAGTAGAAGTATAGAGTTGGGGGTGAGCAGTGTCATAAAACTATGTATATAGCTTGGAGATGCTAGTAAAACATTTCAGGTATTTGTGAAGTCCACTTGTGATGTATAGGATTCTGGATGAAGAGAAATGGTTTGATGATATGAAAAGCTGAAGATAACAGTGGCAGTTATCCTGGAGATACACAAGAGCAGCTCCATTGATTTGATAGGTGAAGGGAGATGTATACTGTAACAAATAAAAGATTGTTAGCTTGATTGAGAAGTATTTATTATTTCAGAAAAGACATGTGTATTGAATATTTATGTGCAAGGAAACTAGCATATTTAAGGGGAATATATGTATTTCCTGCTCAAATGGTAAAATAATTATTAAAGAGATTTTTAGCTTAATTTGGGACTCAAGGCCAAATCCAGTGAGAAGAGTGATAATTTATAATAAAAAAGAAGGTGGTATGAATTTAAAAGTAATCCAGGGAAGTGTTTAGCATTTATGCATTTTTTATGTGTAATGAGAAAGGTCAAAGAAATACAAAAAGAAATGATATGTAAGATGTTACATTAAAAATCTAAAATGTATGGGGAGAAAAAAAACTGACAACAAAAGACAAGAAAAAAAAAAGGCTGGATAGAAGAAAAAGAATGAGAATAAAATGAAATTATGGAAGTTAAATTAAGCGAGGTTGATGGGAAAAGAAAAGAATGGTATAATATGATTTTAAAAATTTGTGCACCCATGGAAGGAATTAAGAGAAGATGTAAAAAGGCAATAAAAGACAGAATGAAAAAATTTGAATTTTTTACGAAGAAGAGGATTTTTTGTGGAAAATTTTATTATATAAGTTACCGGTGAAAGGGAATATGCCATATAAGGTGATGCAGGAAAGAATATTTGTTGACTCTAGTGAAGAAGAAACAAAAAAATTGTTGTTGGATTGCAAAAAGAATAAAGAAATTTGGGAAATATTTAAAAATGAACATGGATTGGAAGAATATAAATTTATAAATATGAATATGATATTATATTTGGAAGTGTGATGAAGTAAAAAACTGCCATATTAATAAGTGGAATAAAGTATTATTTATAACAATATGGGTACTGTGGAAAAAAAAGAGAATTTGTTATAGAACAAGAAAAAGGAAAGGACGTGTTAGCGAAAATACATGATGATTGTGGAAGAAAGGGTGTGGAGCATAGAGATTAAATATAAAAGAAAAAGAGTTAAAGAAATCAAACTTAGCTAAGTCCTTCTGTGTTGCTAAGTATGAATGCAAAATTTCAGAGAGTAAATAAGTAATTTAAAGTTTTATGGCATAAAATCTTAATAAGGCACCTCTACTCTATATGTTTTTAGTAGTGGCCTCTGGTTCCATGCTGTCCTATAGTTAAAACAAATAATGATTTAGAAGCATAAAATACTTAAAAAAATGTTGTAACTAAGACTTATGGAAAACGTATATTACAAGGCCCTAGTTAAACTTTCCAGAGTAAAACTCTAGTAAAACTTTTATGACAGTGAGGCCTACTGGTTCAGACATAACTCTAAACTTCTTAGAGCAAGAATCCTAGACAAAGCCAAAAATAATGTAGTGACAAAGGCCAAAAATAAGGGACAGAGTTTAAATATTACTCCAATAATCTTAGAAAGTTATTAAAATAAGAAGTTTTGAATCAGCTTGCATATTCTGAAAAATATGAAGTCTGAAACTAAAATCTCTATTGTTATTTAGTGACTTCACTTCTCAATGACTTGCCAGAAAACTATGCATTTCATGAGGAACAGACCAAAGATAGGAGGTAGAAAATTTGGACAGTTGAAAGGTACGGGCTTAGCATTTTCTAGAAAAGCAATATGAAATAAGAAACCTCAATTTAGGATCACTACTAGTAATCCCATTATTAAAGGTGGTAATATATGTTAACATTATTTACATCTCCCTCTTATTTTCTACTTTTGTCACTATTTTGTCTTTTTGATAATGTGCTTATATTTTAAGCACCTTTAATTAAGTTATCACTTAAGACATAAGTAAACATACATTAATAGAAAAGAAACAAACCATATTAACATTTTTCTATTTACATACATTATGCACCACATATTTTTCTTTCTTTAAAACTATCATCAGTCCATCATTACATAAACAGCTCAATTCCTACCTTCCCTTAAACCTCGCTATTATTCCTCCTGAACATTATTCTGCATGTATTATTGCCACAATTTCAGTTTATTTCTATATAATTTTCTGTTTCTCTTTTCCAAAGATTCCTCTTCTAGTTATTTAATCTATTTTATAATATTCATTACTTAAAATACAGTTGGTTTAGACTTTGATGTCCAAGTTCTCACAATTACTTTTTCAGCAGAGAACAGCATTCAACTTAACAAGGCCTTACACTGTCTAGATAATTTAGATCCTGTGACCCATCTCAAAAGAATCATTTCTTTAATTACAGCCATTTGCTTACCCAATATTTCTAACAGAGTACTCTCTAGGGAATTTTTAAAGTCTGCAAACTCAATACACTCACACACATATGTTACCAGCTACCAAAAAAGAAGTTTGCTTGGGGTATAAATGCTTATGCAAACACTTCCAAGCAAAAATGCTAAACATTCTGGGTTTTGTTGCATATCTAGGAACCATATTTTGTCCACACTCATTGTTCACCTAGTAAATTGCTTTTCCAGTCTCTCTTCACAATCTTTTCTAACCTCTTCTGATTGATTCTTATAGTTATCATGCAATATTTTATATGATCTACCTATCATCCCTTTTTAACAGCAGCTTCTGTTCTAGATTCTACATTCAACTAAAAATATTACCAGTGCAGATCCTTCTCTTAGGATGCCACTATCCCTTTCTGTTTACCTAAACTGTGATGTCAGTCTCTGGTAGGGAAGGCAGTCCCTAACTTGCAGTCCAAACATCTTCTTGGCCTCATCCCACTCTGTTAGCTTTCCCTCTCTAATTATTTGGTCCCAATACCTTACTTCCTTTGCTAGTTTTCTCCAGTAATTCCAGTCCCCTCTTGCCTATTTTCTGTACTCCTACTTACAGTCATCCCTACTGACAAAATCTCCATTCTCCAGTCTCACTTTGGCTTAGTTCTTAGTATACTTTCTGTTACTTCATGAATATAATATTCTGAATGGTTGTTATTATTCTCTTTAAGGATCTATATCCAGAATCTCACTCTCTCCTTATTTTCTGAGCCCCCCCCCCTGCTTCATCATCATCCCTTTCCACTTTGAATTATAATCCTCTGCTTGTGTTTTATATATATATATATATATATATATATATATATATATATATATATGTACATATTAAATTTGTAGCATTCCTTAAATATCAGGTAATCCAAAATACCTTGTTCTAATGGAAGGATCACCTTATTCTACTTAACCCTTGCCTTCTTTCCCACAAAGATAAATTATTTCAGCTCTTTATTAGTTATTGTCCACAACTTATCCTCTGGTTGATTAAACTATGCCTTATCCATATATAAAACTAAAGAGACTAAAACATTCTCATTACTTGTATCTTGTTATCCATATCCATAAACAAGAGTTTCCATTTTCTCAGTTTTTATATTATCTTTTGTTTAGTCTCTTTCCACATATTATTAGCTGCCATAACAGAAGCCCTTTTTAATTTATCCTCTTAAATACTTCATCTTATTGTGTCTCCATAAATATGGGTACTGCTGAACTAATTTATGTGTGGGTACATCATTTATGGCTATGGTCTTTGTTTTATCTTCGTTACTTTTTATATCCAGAAAAAACTTGAAATTGTCTCAAAGTGTCCCACAGCAGTGAGATGTCCTTTACTGTATCTGTCAGGTACAAAATAATATCATCTGCAAATAAAGCCAATTTTTCTTGATTACCACATTGATCTTATCCATACACTTCTGATTCCTTACTGTCCTTGAAAATGGTTCTAAATATAAATCACATAAAGAGGAAAGAGGGCATCCCTGCCTCATTCCTCTCTTTAAAAAACAACTTATCAGAGAGAAACCTTTCCGCTTTAATCCTTGCCTCCAGTCTTTCAGATATTGTCCTAATTAACCATATAATTGTATAAGGAAATGCAAATTATTCCATTGCCTTACTCATTAAATCCAGCTTACTCTGTTGAATGCTTTCTCAGCATCAAGACCCACCACCAACAGCAGCATTTTCTTACATTCTGCTTTCTTTTGGATCATCACTATTCTATTAATGTAGTCAAATGTTTGCCTCCCCTCCACAAGACCAAACTGGTACTTGGCTATGAATTTTAGCTAGACATAAACAGTTTATAATCATGGTTTATAACTGAAATGGGATTGAAAATGAGTGTATCTAAGGAAATGATTTTTGAGCTGGGATACATTGTCTGAATTGCCTAAGCATAGTAAGGCCTTGTTAAGTTTAATTCTGGTGGCTGCCAAAAAAAAAAAAATTGCTAGAAAATGGAAATCAAAATCTAAGCCAACTATACTTGAAGTAGTGAATATTGTAACAGAGATAAAAGAACAGGGGGTGGGATCTTTAGAAAAGGGTAGGAGTAAATTATATAGAAAAAATGGAAATTGTGGGAACAATACATACAAATGTTTTGTTGGAGGAATGAGGTTTAAGAGAAGGCAGGAATTGAATAATTTATGTAATGTTGTCTAGATTATAGGATATATGTGATGTATAATGTTTGTAAATGTTACTATGTTTTGATTGCTATTACATAAATGTACTTTTGCCTTTGTCACAAGTGATAATTCAATAAAGGTATTTTTAAAAAATGGAAATGGGTCTATATGAAGCTGGATCTAATGGGTGTTTACCATCTTTGGGTAATACAACCACCACAACTTTCTTCCAAGATGTTGGTCCTTCCCCTCCTTTTAAAATACTGTTAAGCAAAACCTTTCAGATCTTTATCACTTTCTTACTTCCTAACTTCCAAACTTCCACAGGAATACTATCTGTTCCTGGGAATTTCCTTCAGATTGACTATAAATCAACATTTTTATCTCCTCTCCTACTATCTTAACTATTAGTTGTTGAGCCTCTTCTACCTCTATCATTTGCATAATTAAATTGTCCATACATATATGCATTTGTGCTCTTACTTGATTTCTACATTTTTTCTGCTTTATATAAATTTTCATAAAATTTCAGAAATATCTGTAATACCTTTACAGTGTTTATGGTTATTTTGCTTGTTATAGGCTCCCCAAGTTTGGCTACAAGCTTTGCTATTTTCTGTTGCCTAAGTAAATGTGCTAAAAGTTGTAGTGCTCTGGAACTATCAAAATAATTGCTTAACAGCAATCTTTCTAAACTCATGCATATTAGCCAAACACTTATTTATTTTCTCTTTAGCACTCTGCAGTTGCAACTCTTCTTGTTCTGTGAGATTCCTATTATTCTGCAATACTTTTGTCAGCCCATCTAAATAATTCCTATTAATTCTTAACCATATCTCTTTTTCTTTTATTTCTTCCTTCCCTGGTTTTAAACTCAGTTTTCATTTTATCACACTATCACTTCTGAAGAAATTATATTTTTCTGTTATAACTCTTGCATAATTTCCACTGTAAGGTCTTTAAATGCCTTTATTTTTAAAAGGTAGGTGGGAAAGAGCCATTGTTTTATTTTTATGTCATTACTCTGTATTTTTATCTTAGTTTTTATTGTTGCATGATGTAAAATAAATATTGGATGTGTGTTGAAGCATTCAATTAAATGCATATGTTTCTGTGAAATATAATTTCTATCCAGTCTAGCCCAGTTATTGTACTTTGGGAAATAATATGTCAATTCTCGCCAAGTTCCTGTTACTGAATTCATATCTTCCATTACCAAATATTTTCATAATTTTCTTCAAACATCTACCCCCTTTTGTTATATTTTCCCTGCTAGGTCACCATAATCCATCCACACTTATTGTATATCAAATTCCATTCCCCACCTGTAAGGAATATTCTTGCTGAAAGCTAATTATTTCTCCCAATATTTTCTTAAGCTACATAATAGCAGTTTTTGGAGGAATATAAAAACATGTGAGCATAATCCTCCTCCCATGCCAGTAGCTTCTTACTACCATAAACCTACCATTATTGTCTTTTTTCTCTTCTATCACTATTGGCACAATTAATATTATTACTTCTGTTTTAATGTGTCTCTGATATTCTGCTGAATGCCCATCCTGAAATCACTTCTTTGTCAAATTTGCAAGCTCATTTCTTTCCAGATGCATATCATAAAGCATTGCTAATTGCACTCTGTATTTCTTAGTATAATTCAATATTCTTTCCTTTTTTTTCTATACCTCTATGACCATTTATATTCCAAGATAATATGGATAGTGTAGCCATTATGATAAAAAGCTATTCCTCCCATCTAATATACATGACAGATGTTTAAATGTGAATTTCCAACATTTGTCATATGTGCAGACACTAATGTTTGGCAGACTGATCTTTTATAAAATTAATTCTTCTCATCTTCATTTGAACCTGTGTCATATTTTCATGACTTTTTGTTTCAATGAAAACCCTCAAATAAAAAAAAAAAACTAAATACATTTTCAGAACATCCTATCCCCTGTTAGCTTGGAACAAATGTACATCTTTAAAAATGAAGTTTAACCCTTCAGATAGGAACACTTGGCCCAAATTGACAGCTGCACCCACAAGTGTTACCTAACCTAAAATTAAGGCTGTCCATGTTAAAGTGCATGAATCGGCCTTTGTTCCCAATTAGACTGATTGCTGTTTGTTCTTTTCTTATCTCTGTTTCCCCAGATGTAAAAAACAGCTTGTATACTTTTAGAAGACATTAACTTTTAGATCTAAAAAAGTGCACTATCTTTAAATAAAAGTAAATTATACACTGTACTATTAAATAGGCCCAGCAAGCCAGCACGTATAACTCTACTGCCAATCATTAGTGGACCGGAGTTCTGCTGTGGCGACCCCTAACCGGGAAAAGCCGAAAGACACAAAAAACACACTGTACTATTAAATGCATTAAATTGTTAAGGTTGCTAGGGAGGTTGCTGTCTCTTATTCACTTCCCATAATTTCAAACTTTATTTTTCAATGAATTGGTTGCCATTGTATCTTTAAATTTTGCATTTTCCTTCAGCAAAGGATGCATGGTACTCTTAAGATTAATTGCTTGCATCCACAGACAGCTCATCTTCATGCAAAAGTAATCAGCAATAAGAGAAAAAAAAACAGCTAACATCTCTGCAACTGCAAAAAAGGAATCTTTGTAAATTTCACTCAGTACAAAATATTCATATGTCTTCGGTTACAGATTTTTTGACTCTTAACAACAACTTTTGCTAATGGAAAAATAAGCTAATATCTTTGCAGATCACATTTTTCAGGGCTTTCGTCATTTTGTTTATTTTTCAAGTCTCCTTGCTTACAAAAACACTGGTTTATAGGTTTAGTCAATGGCATTAATCTAGGCACCCACCTTTGTAAAAATAAGTGAAAATATTCTAATTCTACATAGAATATAATCAATGCTCTTTTATGCCCCACCCCAGACCAGCACCCTAATATCATAGCATATTAACTTAATCTTACCTCTGTCCACCCTTTCTTCGCTTGTTATGCTGTAAAGCCTAGATTTCTTATATCTAAAAGTATATGTTTGTTTTAATATCTTTTACCACATAAAACAGTCGCAGAAAAGACTCCCCATATTCAAAATATTCCTGATACACACTATACATAATGCTTAACTATATAACATGCAGTTTATAAAATTAGATGTTTTACACACATATTAATAAGAACAAAAAATACTAACCTTACAGTTTCTTTTTCCCTTTTAATATCCTTCTAAACATTAGTGATATGATGTAAGGCATATGTCTTACACTCCAGCCACAATTTTAACAAAGTCAGCAAAAGACCATTCCTACTCTGACACTTTTTCTTGCAAAGCCATATTTCACAAATGTGATTAATGCTTCATAGTATCCCATTTATTCACTAAATTCAGTGTTGCTTGTCTTCACCCTGTTCATCTCCATCTCCCAACATCAGACTCTGGTTCAAATCCTAGATATTCCTGATTCTTCTAGACAACTCCTGTGCTCTTTTCTGTCTCTCAAACATTCTCCTTCAGAATATTAGAAATTTTTTCATTGATAGAGTTTACTATGAGCCTTGTTGTCACAAGAATGAGAAGCAACATCCCTTTCTGTTTTCTAGCTCACTCTTTGTTGGATAAACTTTTATTTTCTCCTTTGTACTGCATCCAAAATTTTATTTGATCCTCCAAGAAAGATCTAAAGACAGCTGGATTTAGCAACTTAAATCTCACACTTTCCTTTTGACATTCCCTGAGTAATGGGATAAATTTGCTTCTCCTCTACCTTGTGTACAGTGACTAATGATTTTTGACAAACACTCTGTTGTCTCAAATTTATAACATTCTTCTCTTCTTTTCTTCCACAGTTTTGTCGAGATCAACTCTTTTTGCTGGAATGACTGGTCTTTACTAATATAGACATTGTTTTTTTTTTTCTCATGAGAAATACCAGTCCAGTTATTTATGCATGCGCTGCCATTTTTGAAACAGTTCTTCTTGTCAAGCCTCATACTTAGCCAGCCTTTTCTTTATTTCAGTCTCTGGTTTTTGCAGATTTCATCAGTTCGTCTGAATAGCTGGTTAAAGTTTCCACCCAGCCTTTTGTTATGTGAGTTGATATACTCCTTCAATGTGTCTTTTATTTTAATCACCTCTAAGTACATTTGATTTATTTTTTCCTCTAAAGTACTTAAAATCATCATTTGTTCCAAAGCTGAAGGCTGAACAACTTTTGATTGAACAACTGTTAGAATATCCACAACTAGAATTTTTCCTCATGTTTTCTTGTTCATTTTCTTTCAAGTTTTCTATTTTTTCCTTTGCTGGCATCTAGACAGTGTATTTCCTTGCCAGAAACTGAATATTACCCAAAAAGACAATTTTGTTGGCTGCTATTTCTCATTTTCTGTTTTCACACTGGGAAAGGTGAAATTACACAGTTGAGCAGTGTGCAGCCATCTTGGAAGTCTAATTTCAATCATTATTTTTGACCTGTAGTGGGGAATAGAAATCACAGGAAATGGAGACACCACTGAATTCTCCTCCCAGGATACCATTGTAACCTAAGTCTAGTCGTGAATATAGCACTCATTGTCTAGTTGAAACAGTTGAGTTTAGGATAAGAAGGTAGAATGGGTGAAATTACATTTTAGATGGGGAGAGTTCATTTACAGTAGAAGTCCATGGGGATCAAAAAATTCACACAAGAGTGTTATCAACAAAAAGTCACAAGAAGAAACTGATATATATATATATATATATATATATATATATATATATATATATATATATGTATATATATATATATATATATATATATATATATATATATATAGTGTATATATATATATATATATATATATATATATATATATATATAAAATCTACACAGTGACAACTGTACTTTGAATTTAGGTATATCATTAATGATACTGGAACCATGCAAACATAAGTGTAGCAGTCTAATATGCATCCTGTATGTTGGCTATAGATAAAATTGCAAGGCTTTGGTATATATTGAGAATATAAAATATAACACCTTTAAACTTGGTGTTCTACTTGGACTATGCAAGAAAATGTAAATATAGAAAGTGTGCTTCATGACAGCATTGTTGAAGTATAAGATTCATATTAGAGTAGTAACCAAGAAATACTCATTGTACCATCATACTGTGTATATATTCATATTAGAGTAATTTATAAGGTGTAGCTGACTGCAAGAAAAAGATATGATGAATCAAAGCCAAGATTGAACATCCTTAGGACAGGTAATGTTATATTCTATAGACTGTATTGAAAGAATAAGAAGAGGAAGGAAGTGGGTGTTAGAAAAGGAGATATGGAATACAACAGAAAATAAGCGGCAAAGAAAAAAGAGGATGGGGAGAGGACTTAAGAAATCCAAGGAATCTGATAATGGCAACATTATGGCTGCTGCAAAAAAAAGTGACAAGAAGTGAGTGAACGTATGAGAGGGAGCAGGGTAATGAGTTAGAAGTGAGAGAGGCAGAGACATAAGGCACATTGAGAAGAATTAATAGAGTGGAAGTTCAACAAAATGACACATACATAGAAAGGGAAAGTAGAGGAGGGTTCGTGACTGTTTAGTTTGATCAAGTAACCTCATAGCTAAAGTAATAACTGTCATAGGATCATAGATTCATAAGTAAGTATTAGGCTAGCTGTCCTGGTGATCCATTTTAAGCCTAGCCAAATTCCCATTTGATGCTTGAATTAACCTATCCAATTGGGTGCTTGGCCTTATCCAGCCCATGGTTGATAATTATATTGCACCCCTAATGAGAATGTCTGGAATCACACCATAGATAATTTGACCATTTAGGAGCTGCCCCTTTCCATTAGTAGCACAGGTCAGGAGGCAGTCCTGGAGTAAATTTTCTGTAACCCATCCACAGATCCAAGTTGCACTTGAAAATTGACAGGGATGAACCTTTTTATGTGGATGGAGACTCTGTTCCACAGCAATGATGTCCTCTGTGAGATAAACGTGCCACTTCAAACCTTTCTGTTGATGTTGCAGAAGGGGTTTAGATACCTAAACCCGCATTTGCATGGTTTTGCGTGGTTTTGCGCACTGCGCAGCATTGGGCAACGCCGGTTACGCAGATTTAAACTATTCCCAGCGCCACAAAGTCTGCTCTTCAATTTTTCCCCTAGAATTAGTCAAACTCTCAAATTAAGCACTCAACCTTCCTTTTACAGCCCAGCACTTGCTCAAATTTCTCAGTAAGCACTAACAAACGCTAGCACTGCAGCCCTCTTATACTATATAGAAGTAAAAGGCTCCCTATTCATCCCATCTGGACAATCAATAAAAGTTCATTAAACTATTCAGGCATGTCTAAAGGGCAGTTTCAGGTCTACACTCCAGTCCAGCTGGTGAATCTGGGAATCTTGGGGTAATGTTACAATTGCCTTATATACACAGACAACCCACTCCTCCTTCCAACAAACTCAAATGTATGTGAGAGATGCAACTATACAGCCAAACTAGAGGCCAAGCTCTCTCAACCCAAGACTGGAACAGCCAGTCAGGAGGAGAAGGGAACCACTCGCACCACGCAACCAGTCTCACATAGACCAGTCGTATCTGCACCAGCAAACAGGACACATAAACACACAAAAACATACTCGGAGGCTCTAAATAAAAAATCTGCCAAAGCAGCAGTGACCTCCAAAGCAGACATCCAAGCAATCGTTACCCCATGACAATATTCATGTATCACATACTTCACAAAGTCTGTGTGCCACACAATCGCAGCCCTTAAGGCTAAATAACACACCAAATACACTAGTAATAGGAGACTCTATTGTCAGGCACACTGACATCCTGCTCACCAGACTGAACAAGGAGAAGGTCACTGTAAGCTGCCTGTCGGGTGCCACGATCCACCACATAACACAAGCACTCAGGTCACTCCAAAACAAGTACAAATATGACTCTGTCATTGTCCCTGTTGGTGTGAATGACCTGATACATACTTCTCTGGACTACATGAAAGTAGACATAGAGGAGTTATCTGATCATGTAGCCCAGGCTGGTATGACCCTGACCCTGAGTAGCATCTTGCCGTCACCAAGAATGATGCCACAGTATAAAGACAAAATGATCAATTTTAACAATTGTCTAAACTATTGGTGTCATTCAAAGGGGATCCAGTGTCTGTCAGCCTGGGATGACATGCTGAACAGGCCACATTGCTTCCATAGAGATGGCTTTCACCTGTCACCTGTGGGCTTTTGAATACTGGCTAAGGCACTTGCCACCCCCATAGTGCCTTTTTTAGGCAAGGCTCAAAAGACAAACCCACCTCCACAGACAACACAAGAAACAAAAAACTGAGGGTAATGCTACTCAATGCCAGAAGTCTAAACCTCAAAATGCACTCCTCAGTATGGAGAAAATCGATACCTGTGCAGTAACAGAAACCTGGTTCAAGGCTCCAGAGAGCACCCCAGCACTAACAGGCTATAACTCATACTATACCTTTCGGCCCCAGAACCCGGACCGAAATAGAAAAGGTGGGGATGTATCCATCTTCATCAAGGATACCCACACCTCCAGGTTAGTGGCACTGCACGAGGCCTCGGAGACCATCCATGTGCAACTAACAGTGGACAAAAATGCTTTTCAGTTTGTAGCTTGCTACAGATCACCCACCTTATCTCAGGACCCCCACTCGGCATTCCTGAGAACATTGGAGAATATGAAGGTCTCACCAAATACCATGATTTTGGGTGATTTCAACTACCCAAACATTGACTGGGAAAACTACTCAAGTCCCAACTCCTTTGCCGAACGTCTCCTGGAGTTTATAACCTAAAACACCCAGGAACAACTGGTCACCACTCCCATAAGAGGTGACAACATATTGGACCTGGTCATCACCAACATGAGGGCTCAATGTTCTACACCAGAGGTAAACCCCTCGTTGGTAAGATCAGACCATAAACTAATCACACTGGACATCCACATCCCGACCCCACCCCCAACCAAGGAAACCACTGTGAAACATTTCTCAAAAGCAAACTTTACACTTCTCAAGACAGAGGTGGAATGTTTCAAAGCCCCTGGGCTAATGGAAGATGCTGCCCAAACTGCAGAATCCTTTACAAATGCATTCTATGAGCACCTACAGGAATGCATGGATTGAGCCATCCCAAGTAAAACCAAGACTCACTCCTCCAAAAAGAGGAGACCAGTCTGGTGGACCCCAGCCATAAATAAACTATACAACAGAAGGAGGAAACTACTACATGATAGAACAAAATCCCAAAAAGGGAAGGCATCCCTGATCAGTATTAGCAAGAAACTATGATCCCTCATAAAATCATCCAAGGCCAGCTTCAAAAGAAAATCACCAAAGACTCTAAAGATAATCACAAGACCTTCTTTAGCTATGTCAAGAATCTAGGTGGCAACTCTCAGATCTGCTCTGAGCTGGTGCAAAATGGCAAAAAATACAATGAACCCACTGACATTGCCAACATCTTGGCTGACAGGTTCAGTGCAAACTTTACCCCCCACTCACCCCCAAAAGGGCCTGTGTCCATCCCAGAAGAATGTAGACCCCCAGACATCACAGACACACAGGTGAAAACAGCCCTCTCCAAAGCCAAAAACACAGCATCAATGGGACTGGATGGTATCCCAGGCTGCGTCTTACACAAGCTCCAAAAAGAACTAAATCCTCACATAAATTCACTGTTCAGACTCAGCCTTACTACAGGATATGTACCCAAAGAATGGCGTACAGCAACAGTTATCCCGCTCCACAAAGGTGGCGCCACAACGGATCCTGGGAACTATCGCCCTATAAGCCTGACTAGCCTGGTCTGCAAGGCTATGGAGCGCATCATCATGGATCTCATAAACAAAGACATTGGGAACCTCCAGACACTGGACCCTACCCAATACGGCTTTGTTAAAGGCAGATCTTGCCTCTTAAACCTAGTTGACTTCTTTGAAACAGTTAGCAAGGCCATAGACGAGGGAAACGTACTCCACACAGCCTACCTAGACCTTGCAAAGGCCTTCGACACAATATCCCACTCTGGCATTATAGATAAGCTTACCAGCTTGAACATTAACCCTTATGTCATGAGATGGGTTGCAAACTGGATCATGGATAGAACTCACATGGTCAGAGTTGCAGGTGCCATGTCCGACTCCAAACCGGTTACAAGTGGTGTCCTACAGGGCTCAGTCCTGGGACCTCTTTTGTTCAGTATATACTTTTATGAGGTACAGGCAAGCACAGGAGGACTATGGTTGACCATGTTCGCAGATGATTGCAAACTGGGAGCCATAATCAACTCTCCGGCTGACACAGACATCCTCCAGAATGGTCTTACGGAGATGAATACCTGGTGTCAGAACCATGGCCTCAAGCTAAATGCCAAAAAGTGCATAGTCATCCCCTTTGGGAAAAACAAAGTGCCCACTAACTACCACATAGTTGGTAATCCACTAAGTACGGAAGATGTAATTAGGGATCTGGGGACCCAAGTAGATAGCAACCTCTCCTTTAATAATCACATTGCCAAAGTGGTTAGAAAAACCTTCTATATAACCCACCTAATCACAAAAGGGTTCACATCTAGATCAAGAGAGGTCATTGTGCCACTCTACTCACTGCTCATCAGGCCCATAATAGAGTACAATGCTCCATTTGGGATGTACCTTACCCGACACCTGCAACAGCTGGAAAGACCCCAGAAGTACCTCACCAAGAAGATCATGGGCCTCAAACAGATGCCCTATGCAGCTCGACAAAAGAAACTCCAGCTGTACTCAGTTGCTTACCACCTACTCAAGGTGATCTCTGCCCGACGTACAAGGCCATGTCTAACCCAGAATTAATGGACATGCTCCACCTCAAGAAAACCAAATCCCTTAGAGCTACACGTTCCAGGGATTTAAACCTCAACACGACAATAAATAGGACATGCTGGAGGGATAGATTCATATCGCACAGGCTTCCCTCGCTCTGGAATAGAATCCCAAGTCATGTTAGACAGAGCTCCTCACTGACCCTCTTCAAGAGAAATCTTGACGAGTGGATGGGAAATCGTAAATTTACTCCTGGGATCACTTCTATGGCCCTGATGGACAGAGGCTCAGGAATCTAATCATACCTAAAAGGGAGGCGAAAGCCAACACATTCTGGCTAGGCTTATAAATGCCCTAGGGCAGATAGCCTAGTACCTACCTATGAAACTATGAACCTATTTCTGTTGCCATTTGACTTGCTGATG
Organism: Protopterus annectens; assembly: GCF_019279795.1. Lineage (NCBI taxonomy): Eukaryota > Metazoa > Chordata > Ceratodontiformes > Protopteridae > Protopterus > Protopterus annectens. The sequence continues at coordinate 90,694,524 of NC_056733.1, forward strand.
TACAATAAATATATCAGTACTGGTTTAGAGGATGATCTGTATGCCAGGCACAGATCACCTCTTAGCAGTCTGTAAGATGCAGTAGCATAGCATGGGTAAGCCAATAGGAGTAACCACCCTGGGCACAAAGTGTTGTGTGGGTGCTATCAGGCAATCCAGATGTCTCTTTAATAAAATCCATTCATCCATCCACAGCCCCTTTTTCCCATTTTTGCACATGGGATCAGAGTGTCACTTCAACAATGACAATCATCATGAGCCAAGGTTTACACTGCTGGGTGGCTAGCCCTGCTGCAGATACTGGCTTTTAAAGCTGGTATTGTATTTGTGGTCAAACCTGAAATGCAATTCATTCTTGCTAGCTCCTTAACTTTAAAGCTATATGCCCATGTATAACATCTGCTTTTTGAAGATATAATACACATGTGTGAATATATATGTATATGTATATATATATATATATATATATATATATATATATATATATATATATATGTGTGTGTGTGTGTGTGTGTGTGTGTGTGTGTGTGTAGATTTACTATCACTTAACTGAAGCGGACTCAGTTGAATGATCGTATCATTGACTCATGTCCACGAAAAGTCACATTGCTGAATTCTGATATAGCCAAAATACATTCTGAATTCGACCTAGAAACAAGCCTTAACATAAGTCAAGATAGGGGCAAGATTTGTACCTCTGAAATATCGGCGTTCGACATTTCCAACGTTCAAGTTTTGGACTTTGCACACAGTGGATTTGACCAAGTCCACGTCAATAATAAAATGATAGCAAACATATATATATATATATATATATATATATATATATATATATATATATATATATATATGTATATACATACATATATACATACACACACACACACACACACACACACACACACACACACACACACACACACACACACACACGCACACACACATACATATGCATCTAGACATACATACATACATATACACAAACACACACACGCACACCTTTGATACATTGCACTGTTCCCTTGATTGGTAGTGTCTTGGTTCATAGGTTCATAGGTTGGTACTAGGCTATCGGCCCTAGGGCCTATACAAGCCTAGACATAACAATTCCCTGGCTATTTCTTCCCACACTATTTACTTTCCTGGACCTCTGTCTAGCAGAGCGACTGACGTGATCTCCGGGGTGAATTTTCTTTCTCCCATCAAATCATCAAGGTTCCTTTTGAAGAGGTTCAAAGAGGTGCTCTGCTTGACATGTATGGGCAGTCTTTTCCAGAGTCTGGGGAGTCTCTGGGTCAGGATCCTATCTCTACAGCATGTTTTGTTTATTGTGATAACAAGGTTTAGATCCCTGGCGCATGTGGCTCTGAGGGATTCGGATTTCTTTAAGTGTAGCATGTCCACCAGCTCTGGGTTTGACAAGGCCTTGTATGTTAAGCAGAGATTGCCTCGGAGTAGACAATATGCGACAGAGTATAGCTGGAGTTTTTTAAGATGGTCAGCACAGGGCATCTGCTTTAGGCCTGTGATTCTTTCAGTGAGGTATTTCTGCGGCCTTTCCAGTTGTTGCAGATGTCTTGAGAGGTACATACCAAATGGGGTGTTGTATCCTATAATGGGTCTAATGAGGGATGGGGGAATTTTCAGGTTGGGGACAATTTTTACCTTCCTTTTTTTTCCCTTTTGGATGAAAATTGCCCTTTTTTAGGGTTGGGAATTTGGAAGGGGATGTATGGCCATTCTGTTGTAAGACATCAGCATCATTAGGTTATAGAATGCCTTGTGGCTGTCTTTGGAATCTTTGGCAATTTTATTTTTGTAAATGGAATGAACAGAGCAAGACACAGCATCATCAGGTCTGGGAACATCGACTTATTGATCAACCTAATGGACCTGCCCTCCTACAGGATCCACCCTAGCACTCATTCCTAGGTGCATGTCATTTGGAAAAGTTGATATTTGAGGACATAATCTTGCACTATGTTTATCCTACTATAGTGCTTTTGGAAACTTTTGGAATTCATTTGGTTGTGGTTTGGTTGTTGGTATTTTTTTCATTATGGATTCCATTATGGCTTCCCAGGAGTTATTAGATGAACAGCTATCTCCTGCTGTCACTAGCACACTCATGTCTGATTTGATTGGCAACTTGATGGAGTTGTTACTTCACAACACTCAGTGGTTACCATATGTGACAAATAAATCATCACTGCATGCACTTCCATAAATACTTAAATAGACAGTTCAGCACTCTTGTTCATAAGAACTTTATCAGAACTATTGCTTGACACAACTGGTCCAACATAAATAAAAAAAATCTTGTGAGCCAAGTAAATACACCATTCAGAACACATTAAACTGCCATCCTTAAAAAACATCAACCAAAACCAACTTAAAATGCATAACAATACAAAAGCAATTGCTCATAAGTTAAATAAAACAATTCATAAAATAAAGTGATGTTGATCAAACTACAAGTATGTAATATTATATTAAAGTTTCAGTTCTTGCATGCAAGATAGTAGTAACTGAAATCTAATAATTTAATCATAGACTATGTCCTACATTCAACAACAGTTGCCAATGCAACTCTCTTCTTTCTAACTTATTCTTCCAGTTACTACCCCTTTCTTGTTTGTCTACCTTCTCCAATACAAAAAAAACAAAACATTTTTCAACCCTTCACAAACTATGAAATTCTTGGCTAGTGAGTTTGTAAGGTCTCCCTTCTTAAGGGCATAAACATGTTTGTATATCCTTTTACTGAATCCTGACCATTCTATGGGTTTTGATAATAACGAGCCCACATCTAGTATTCTTCTGGACAATAATGTTTTGAAATTTTTGATAGGTCCCTTTCATCTCCTTTGACTAGAAGTATCCCTAGAAGTTTTGCTTCCACCACACGGGTTGGCTTACATATCCATGATTTCCCTTTAGAAAGGGAGTTCAATGGCAAAACACTATGAAGGGGAAGACAAATTGGGGGAGAAATCAACTGTTTGAAACAGATGATTAATGTGCAGATTGAGTATTTATTCAGATATGGTAGTGGCTAGAAAGTTTGGCTTTAAACAGCTTCTTGTTTTTAGATTATTTATTTAGCAGGGTAGCTTGTGCAATTTTTTGATATGGAGTTACAGAAATCCCTGTCCCCAGAAGCACTATTGGTGAAGCTAATGCTTTTTCATTAGTGGATCTTTATTTACTGTTGGTGTTATTCCATTTTAAATATTTCCTTAACTGTGATCTGGCTATTTCATCATGACTGGGTAAAACAAAGTTTAGTTATAAATGTTCATGATTTGCAAGAATAAGTCATTTTAAGTTATTGAGATCTATCTTGAGATGTTCCATAAAACTACGTCACACCTTTCAACTGTTAAGAATTTTGCAGAATGCCCAGATTTTTGCCTGACATTTTTGCCCTATTCCTCATTAAATTTGTGATTTTCTCATAAATCACTGAAGACTGAAATAACCAAATAATGGCAGCCATTTGAGTTTCAGCCTTCATATCCTTCAGAAAATGCATACTAATGCAAATCCTGTTATTCTACCAACTTTTTAAGTTTTTATGAGCAATATTTAAAACCTGTTCTTGATTTTGGGACTGTGCCCCCCATCATTTCTGGTTTTGTCATGTGAGAAATTGAGAGGTAGGCTGCACATAGATGCTAATTTAGCTGATTTATTAGATTCTGTTTGAAGTTTGGTGCAAGAACGTTTAAACATGCTGGAGAAAAAGATTGCACTGAGAAACATCTTGAACAGGATTAATTTGATTCTTCTAGGGATGGACAGGAGGGATTTAATTCTTTACAACACCCTGTAGCCTTATTACATTTTATCCATTAGGTTAATAGGTTGAAATTCATTATGTGTAACGCCTGACTGAGTATTTGACAAACACTACTTTTTCAATAGGAGAGTCATCAATAGAGCTAATTTACAAAGTCCTTTATTTTGACGGTGTACATGGATAACTGCAGAAAATAATAATTTTTATTCCTTGATACATTTCTAGCTGACCATGTGACCTAGAACCCGAACTGCAGCTTGGGAAAGCCTACTTGAAGTTTTGTACTATGATGGATGGCCTGTGCATTAGGTACACCATAGCTGTCATTCTGCTTCAGGTTATGCAGGTATTCATCTGGAGGCATTGGTGGAATCTGTCTTGGAGTGGCCATGGTCAGACGAAAAGTTATCTTATATTTTCTAGTACAAGTTGTCCCTACAAAAAAACACTGAAGGCAATGCTTCATACCTCATGGGGGTTGGTAGGAAGTTAAATCTATGCAATTAGCACCCTAAATGATGACATGAACATTAAACTAGATGAATAACTGGAAGCAGAGAGTGGCAGTCAGAAGAAATATATGGAAAATGGCTGGTAATTAGTGGAGTAATTCAGGATTCATTTGCCAGAACCAGTCTAGCTTGTCATATTTGTATCAGACTGATTTCGAGACAGGAAAGTAAGACCATACTGTTTGGTGATAGATCCCAGAATAATATGGTTGTCACAGATGAGGAACATCTCCAGCAATCTCTGATGCAGTTTACAGGGTGGATTGAGAGACTGCAGTTTGAATTTTGTGTAAAAAAAGTGTTGGGTTGCCCAGTTAGGTAAGAGAAATTAGCTCTTAGAGGTAGAGGGAAAGAAAAGGATCTGGAGATCATTATAACCCTTATGTATAAATTATGCAACATTAGGTAAAAAGGCATTGGTAAAGACCCACAGGATGCTAAACAACTTAGCTTGGGGAGTGGATTCCAGGTATACTGAGGTCATGTTTCCATTATAGAAACCACTGAGAAGAATGTTCATGGATACTTTGATTCAGTTTGGTGGCCATGCATACAAAGGGAGATTGTGAAAATGAGTTCACAACACAGTTATCAAAATGGTGAGAGAGAAAGAGAAGCTGAAGCATGAGAAGAGACTTACAGAGCATAATCAGTAAACATTAGTAGAGGGACACGAAACTGGGATATGGTATGAACACGCTGCACTAGCAGTACACAACAAGGAGGAATGGAGCTGATCAAAGATGGGGTGGGGATAGGAGTGGCAACTGGAAAGTAGGTGATTCACCACTGACTCTTCGATTGTCTCTGATATCATCATCCAGTTGCAGCCTCCTATTGTCCAGGGTGACTACCCAAATGCTATCTCAGCTAACCTAGTATGACCAGTTTTCAGGCTGCTCTGCTTCTGCTCAGGAAGAAATAGCCTATCAGCATACACACACACACTATGTTGCTCTGGGCATTTGGAATGGAGAGAAGGTGTCCCATAGCAAAAAATTGCCAGAAATTATACTGACTGCAGATACCAAGTTATTTTTTCGTATGCCCACCCCACGTCTGGACTGTATGGTGCTGTGCTATGTGCATTCATATTCATGGTTTCAGTGACATATAACAAACCACCAAGCAGCAAATAACGCACCAAACTACTGAGCCAACAAAAAGATGCCACAAATCTTATAGTAAACAATTTAATCACACTGGATAACACTCTGGCGCCTCGGCTTAAAAATAGCCTTCCTGGAGTTACAAAATATTCAGCACAATGCATATATATATATATATATATATATATATATATATATATATATATATATATACACACATATACTTAATTAAATACAATTAATTAAACAATCATCTATTCAATTAATCATCAATAAAAAATACAAACTCTTTAAAGAAACACCCTCCAGTTACATTCAATGATCAAACCCCCCGGAGAAAGTGTATTACATTTTAAAATATACACTGTTTCTTTGTACAATAATTTCCTTTTTACTAACCCTTCATCTGTTTCTAAAATCTGTTCCAAAATACAATTTTTTAATAATAAAAAGTCACTATTGTGACAAGTATAAAAATGTGAAGTTATAGGACTCATAGCATTATTATTTTTTATGTTCCTAATATGCTCTTGAAGCCGTAGCTTAAATATTCTTTTAGTTCCCCCTATGTAGAACAAATTACAGGGACAAGATAATGCATATATCACTGACTTCGTCATATGTGTAAAAGCAGAAGTAGAACAAACATCTTACACCATTAAGTCTATCAAAACACTTATTAGTATTAGGGCAGGCTGAGCACCTTCCACAAGGGAAGGTGCCACACTCAGAAAGATGCAGGTTTAATTCTTCACCTGGTAAAACAAAACTATTGTGTGCCGCCATGTCTTTAACATTTCTACTTCCTTTAAATGAAATACTAGGGGTTCTGTAAAGATTTTTTTGCACCCTCCATATTAGTTAAATAAGGCCAATAGTAATTAATAGCATCAATAATTTTTTTCACTTAGAATATTGTATACAGTAACAAAATGCACCTTTCTACCCTCCTGTACTATATTAAATTCTGTATTATCATTTTTCTTACTAATAAAAGCCTATTTTTAGATGAATTAATGTCAATTAATTTATATAGGGCATTTAGAATACATTTTCATCATACCCTCTCTGTTTAAAATTAATACTAGTTTTTACTATTTCATTTTCTAAACCCATTTCATCATTACACAATCTACTTACTCTCAACAGTTCGTTATAAGGTAACGCTTCCAAAGTATGTGGTGGATGGCAACTTTTACTATCTAAAATGTTATAGTCCCCAGTTCCCTTTCTATGTATATTAGTTATTATATTATTATTCCTGATGGTCAAAATAGCATCTAGATAGTTAACTGTTTTTCCCATCTGTAAGCTATCAAATTTTACCTGGAAGCGATTTATGTTTAAGTCATTAATGAACTGAAGGGCTATTTCAGCACCCCCTTTACATAAAAAATCAAATCATCTATACATCTACAGTATAAAACAATAAATTACTAAAAAAATGTAATCTATACAAAAATTCAACTTCAAAAAGGCCCATAAACAGGTTAGCATACATGGGTGCAAAAGATGCACCCATGACAGTCCCCTGTAATTGATGGTAAATGAAGTTATTAAACTAAAAAAAAAATTTGTTAAACAAAAATATATTAATTCCATCACATAATTACTCACAGGGCTTTCTCCCAAAAAGAACTTCACAGCTTCAATTCCTAGCTCATGTGTGATGTTTGCATATAGACTTGTTACATCTTTAACTATCCAGTAATACTTTTCATCACATTTAATATCCTTTACCTTATCAAGGAAATGAAAAGTATCTTTAATATAAGAATTTAACTTAACTACATAATTCAAAAGGTAGGAGTGTAGAAAAATTCCCATATTATGAAGGAAATAGTTCTGTGCTGCCACTATGGATCTACCTGGGGGAGGGCTAACATTTTTATGTGTCTTTGACAGACAATAAAACTTGGCCATTGAACTTCCTTCCATATTACATTTGTATAGAACGCCCTGTCTTGTAAAGTAGCCTAATCTCAAACCTTTGGCTACTAATTCCTTAAAGTTTATTACAGCTTCATAAAAAGCATCAATATTCACTGCCCTATATACTTGACAGTGACATATCTCGGGTCTTCACTAGGGTTCCAGCATCATGCCATCTCCTTCTTGAAGTGTTGATTTTGTCTCTGGTGCTTAATCCACACTGATCCTCCTGGATAGCCATCTAAGGGACCTTGAATCTCTTCCTGCAGCCACAACACAATTTGTGCAGATGGGCACTCAATTGTTGTGGTAGATGACCAACCTATGGATCAAGACTGATTTAAAGACATTCTGTGTCACAAAGCATTTTCATTGAAAGATACTACCAGAGGTGGTCAAGCATTGCATATCCTTGGAGAGGTTCAGTAATGCCTGGCACAGGTAGAAGAAAGGATGGGGCAAAGCCAGAGGAGAGGGTAACTGCAGAGGGGCAAGCTGCAACACTCAAGTAGTTTCAGATGAAACCAGGCTTCCTTTTTCCTTCAGCATCTCTATATGTCTACAAGTGTGATCCTGGCAGGATAAAGCACAATCAGGAAAATTAGAATCATGGGATTACTGCACATAGAGTTTATTACTATGGTGTGGCGCATGCTAGGTGGCACAGTGTCACTTCAATTAGTGCTGCCGCTTTAAGGTGTTCGTTTCCTTATTTTTTTTCTGAGTTGAGGTGCCTTATATGTGGAGACTGCACATCATCCCTGTGCAACTGAAGTAGTTTGTGGAGCTGGGATACTAAAAGTAGGTTAGGCCTGTGTTTTACGGGTAGCCATTTGGCTTTTTCTAAGGTGATACAGTGATGTTCATAGAAAGGTGAGTTTGTAATGAATCATCAGATACTGTTAGTGACAGTCTGGAGCATGTCAATGTTTTTCTTGGAGGCAGAAGCAAAATTTGGGAGCCCATATTCAAGGTGAGAAAGTATAATTCCTTTGTCAGTGGCTGCTCTGGCTGGTTGGGATAGAAAAGGGAGATCTTTTGGCCCAGAAGAGGAGGCAGTTTATTTTGGCTCTCACTTTGTCTAAATGGAAGTTTGGTGACCAATCAAGCCATAGTCCTAGGTATTTAAAGGTGAAGATTGTCTCTATGGCATGACTGTATAGGTCAAAGATAGTCAGGTACCTGGTGAATTTTTTGTGGAGTTCCAAAAAGCATAGTTTTGGTCTTGGTGGGGCTCATTAGTAGTTGATGGTTTATGAACCATGTGTGGAGCTCATGTAAGTCTTACTGGAGTTGGCTTTAAATGTTGGTGTGAGTGTGTCTTGACTGGTAAATGACAATGTCATCTGCATAGAGGATAAGTGGGAGATGGGGAGGTCACAAGGAAGTTTGTTAATGAATACGGAGAAGAGGAGAGGAGCAAGGATGGATCCATGTAGGATACCTTTAGCAACAGCTGCAGATTCTGATGGAGAGGATCCTATTTTAACTCTGAAGGGTCTGTCAGTGAGGAAGTTTTTAAATCAAGGAGTGGTGTCTGAACTGATACCAATTTCAATCTGTTTGTTTTGGAAAAGATAGTTATCAATAAAGTCAAATGCCTTTGTCAAGTCTATAAATAGGGCACCTATAAGGAGGCCAGTATTGGAGTTTAGCAGGATGCTATCACTTAGGGCCCAGTGCTGTCATAGTACTTCATCCAATCCAGAATCCATGTTGTTTGGAGGAAAGCAGGTGGTACTGCTGGATATAGAGAGAGAGTTGGGTATGGACCATCTTTTCAAGAAGTTTGCCCAGAATTTGGAGGATGGATACCATTTGATATGACTATATTTGCCATAGATCATACCTCCCAACCTCTTAGCACAAAAAATCTGGATAAAGCCCCAAAAATAAGGACACATTTTAAATATTGCTCTTATAAACTTAGAAAGTTGCTGGAATAAAAGGCCACATGTTACCATGCTGAATTATATAAAGTCTTAAACTTGAATGCCTGTTATTATTTAGTGAAGTCAGTCCTTAATGATCTGCCATAAAAATCCAGAAAACCACAAATTTTATGAGGAACAGACCAAAAATATAGGGCAAAAATCTGGACATTCTGTGAAAATTTGGACAGTTGAGAGGTATGCCACAGATTATGCTGATTATATTTGATGACTGAACTGGATTAAGCTGCCAATCAGAGAGAAAAAAATGAATGAACCAATGGTTCTTTTGCCCATTGAAACTGTTTGTCCGTTAGAGCTGTAGAATTGTTATACTACATCCTCAATAGGCACACACACACACACACACACACACACACACACACACACACACACACACACACACACACACACACACACACACACACACACATTACATAATATATCACATGGCATATTCATGGAAAAACTAACTGAAAACAGTTGAATAAAACAGTCCATAAATTTATAACCAGAGAATTCTTATATACGGCAGCACATGGATTTTGCTTTGGAAGAAAAATTAAGGAATTTCAAAGGTTTGTCAGAGACAAATAGTAGCCAGGAATCAAAACAAGGGTTAAGCTTTGGAGAAAATAGTGAAAGAAAAGAGGATAAATAAATAAGATCAGTGAAGTATGAAAACATTTCATCTGCACACGTCATAATATTTGGCATATACAGTCACTTTATATAAAATGTTCTTAAAATTAATTATTTGCTAATAGCTCTTCTGTAACAAATAGCTACAGTAGGGCTTTATTTAAATAATGCCATTCTTCCTCCAGAGCACTGTAGTAATGTACTTTTATTTTGACTTTTTAATGTGACATTTCATAATAACTTTTTACAACCATGTTTTGTATAAAAGCGCCTTGTTCACAGCAGATGTGATAACCATTTTTTTTCTAAGATGACATGAGATTCCTGTTCTGTTACCACTGTGAAGACACATTGTACAATAAAAACATTCCACTTGAACTGTACCATAAAATGTGATAAACCAGAGCAAAATCCTGTCAGCCAGAGTTCACGGGCTATAAAAAATATTGTATGTGGGCTACTGTGGCAAGATGTTTGTGTCTATTTTGGTGTTTTCTGACCTCATAAAGACCTGCTGAACTTTGCTCACAAGATTTTAATGGGGGTCATCAGACACCACAGTAGAACCATTGCCTTGCTTCCCATCACAGGTCAAACACAGATCTGATTATTCTGATACTGCTGTACAGAGTTCTGTACTTGCACACATGCACAACTGGAATGTTGGAGAAATAATCTTTTTTTTTGAAGAGCCTGGGCCTCAGCTGTCTCATTATCACATTCATGAGGAACACATTACCCTTAGGCAGAAATTAATTGTAATTTTAAAGTGCTGCACGCTGTATGCAGAAAAACAACAGCATCTTTCAGTTTAGAGGCACCCAGCAAGGAATTCATATGTTGTGGTTTTTCTTCCAAGAAATAATGTGCCTCCCTTGGTCTGGTGAGCAATCGTTAAAATGGAATGCATTGTCTTATGTGACACTGTGTGGATTTTGGATAAAAAAGTATGCTTACAGACTGAATGAATTAGACATTTGCTAACAATTTCTATTTGTATCACTTAATTTATAATTATGATAGTGAGCATTTCTTTTAGAAAAGTTCCTTCCTGAGAGCAGTGTTGTCAGCTAGCTGTACATCTGAGGCCCAATATTTAATTCTTTTTATTATATTTTGGGAACTGGGATATCTGACAGGATTAAACCATTTTTCTGCAGGGGACCAGTTATTCTAAACAAAAACACAGGGAATCAAAATGTATAAAAAGTTGAGAAACATGTATCAGAAATATAGGATATGTCAGTACAGCCTCAATAAAAGAAATGAAACACTGATTCCACAAGAACAGCCACTATTTATTTTATTTTTTATTTTTTTATGTATTTATCTTTATGTTCAGCTGATATCTCATCCTATAAATCTTTACTATTGCAGTCCATAAGAGGATTTAAGCAACATTCGGTTGACACTGTATTGTAGACAGTGTGCAGAGCTGAAGACCTGAGTGCTACACTAATTTATAATGACTATTTTATTACACTCATTTCTTGCACTATTTGACAATAATGGACAACACTGGACTGCACCAGTGTTTTTGTGTAGCTCTCAGAACATTAAGGCAATTGCATAACACCTAGGAGCTGCTGCATGTCATCTCAGCCACAGCTCTCCATTTCTTTGCTTAATAAACAAGGGCAAAACTGAAATAATTGGTAGAAAACCCATTATTGTTACTCATACCTCTCAAGTGACCTCATTATGATGAGTGTTCCTCATTTTGAGTCTTAAAAAGTCCCATGTTCCTCACTGTCTATGCCTTCAGTGTTTCATTTAATGTCACAGACAGTTAAGAGATATGCTCAGCAATAATGAAAAGCTTTTTACTTCTATCATATTTATTGACAGTGACAGTTTCAGGTGATAATGGAGAGCCCTGGTATTCTGGATTTGTAGTTGCTCCAGTGTTCTCCATTATCAGCCACTGTATTAAGCTATTAGAAAGGTACAAATAAAGGGCTAAAAAAGGTCCCAAAAACTCCTTTTATTTTCAAAGTGAACACACATTAACACTCTACATTTTCTGTGTTTTCGTCTCTTAGAATACAAGACTTCATCAGATAAACATAAGGCCTTGTTCCCATCTCCTTTTATAATACAACATTAATTGCTTATCAAAATTTTAACAATCAATAAATCACTCAATTAACTATTCCCAGGACATCACATTATAAGATACCCTAATACATGAAAACAATACCTCCAAATCAGGTTGCACACTTTTCAACATATAAAAACTACCTATCAAAAAATAAAATAATATTCCTTGTGTGACACTGCCAGGCCAGCTATCTGGAATTTATAAATAATTCTATGTCGTTTGTGAATACTGATATGATCTATATGGAAATGTGTGTAAAGTACTGAGCTAAAATTTAACCACAGCAAACCCTACTGGAAAAGAACAGAAATGTATATAAACTATATACCTGTGCAAATGTATGTTTTAATGGTAGAAGCTGGAACATACAGAGTTAACTTGCAAAACTACAAGAAAATAATTTGAAATTGTTTTACAATTGTGTTATCTCTCAGTTTCTGTGAAGTAGATACAATATCTAGAGCTAGAGGTTTTTCTATTGTCTTGAAACAGAAATAATTACTAGGTTTCAAATGTAAAAGTGTTTTATTGTTTTACGACTTCCAAATTCTGCAAACGTCTGAGAAATATGTATTTTTAACAAAGAGATGTTAGCATCTGTTAGCTTGGGAACTGAAAGCAGGTGATAAAGAGTGATGTCATCCAAGCTGACCCAGCAGCAATGTTTGATAGTAATTTAAGAACTTTTTCAGAAAAAAATGTTGCATTTTGTATCTTGTCTTGGACGTAGAAACACATCATCATCATCTGCACTTGCCTTACTAATAGTAAGTAACTAGGGTACAGTAATTTCTTAGATATAGATAGGAATATAATAAATATTAGTTTAGATGTTTTCTGTATTTGTTTAAGACTGTCCTGCAATGTTTTAAAATATTTCCTGTGATTCTGAACTCTGTAGTCACTGTGTTGAGTTATTGAGTATTGTCTTGTTCTTTTATTAAATATATTTAAATCTTTTAATTGTGGCTGGTTTGTTTAGAAATATTTAAGCTCTTAGGTTACTTGCATATGTATTTGGTAACACTGTATGGGCCGCACCAATAGTCTTGGCCTTGGTCACACTTACCATTTGGATAATAGTAACATCATACAGTAGGATTAGTCACCCTTTGGGAAGGGCCTTATAGTAGCTGATAAAGAGCTGGTTGGTGGCAATGATAATTACCATTTAGTCTGGGCAGAAGGGAGCATAGCTAGTAAACCTGTGCCAGCCTTCCCCAGGAGTGTGTCTGTGTTTGTATATAAATCAGATCTCAGTGTGTGTGTGTGTGTGTGTGTGTGTGTGTGTGTGTGTGTGTGTGTGTGTGTGTGTGTGTGTGGGCAGGGACATGAAGCAGTGGTTCGACAGAGAGGGTGATGAATGTTTTGGCTTGAGTGGTCAGCAGAGATCTTAACCCTATAGCTGTGCCAGTGGGAAGTCTTATTGGGGATCTGCAGAAAGAGAGAGAAACCAGCCCCAGACTGACTGTGATTGCTGTGTGTGCTTTTAAGGGAAATTGTACTTTACTGTGTGTGTACTTGTCATCCTCCCAATGTGTACGTCCCTCACTGGTGCTAGTGGTGAGGATTGAGGCTCCTTGATTACTGGGCCAGTGCAGGGGTGTCACACACTCAATTAACTATTCCCAGGACGTCACATGATAAGATACCCTAATACATCAAAACAATACCTCCAAATCAGGTTACAAACACTTTTCAACATATAAAAACAACCTATCAAAAAAAAATAATATTCCTTGTATAAAAAATATTTTATTACATAAAAAATTATTAATACAGTAAAAAACATCTCTACTCATATGGCACCATCTAACGAAAAGATAAACAATTACATACAATGCCATAAAATCACTTAAAATATACTCAATTAGGAAGTTGTGAACTAACATCAAATAAAGGGAGAAAAAGAATCTCCCATTATAAACTAACCTGTAGTCTCATTACATCTTGGCTGCCCTAAGCTTTAACACTGGGTCCAGGGAAAAATTATCATTGAGCCCTTGGGGCCTATTAGCCTCCAGCACTATTCGCCAGTAGGCTTCCCTATATTCCAATTTGGTTTCCCATGGGCCCCCGCCTCATATCCTTAGGGACAACTTCTATTACAAAAAATATAAACTTAGCTTTTTTACAAATTAAAGTATGCTTATATAGGGCATTTCATTCATTATGGTTTTTAACATCGTACAGATGTTCATAAACCCTTTTCTTTAATAGTGCTCAGTCTTGTCTACATAAAAGGCTTTGCAGATGTCACACTGGAGAAAATACACAAGCCCTCTAGAATTATAATTAGAGAAAACCTTCCCTACCAGATGCTTCTGTCTACCCTTGACATAAAATCCTTTACCATGACTTATATACATGCATTGTGAACTTGCCCCACATTTATAAGTCCCTGTCTTCCTCAAGCTGTTAACTTTGGGGGGGGGCCCTATGTTCAAGTAGGCTTTTAATATTCTGTCCCTTTCTTTTGGTGTTGGCTGTGGTTTGGCACATTCCTCATGTTTACACAGTTTCGTAGCTATTAGAAAGGTCACATATTTTCTGTCAGATAGCAGCATGACTGAGCCAGACAGCCCTGGGAAAAGGGACAATATCTGATGAAGGTTATTGTTTTTGTTTTGCTTCTGTTTTAATGCACTAGTCCTACTTTCACATAAAATCATTATTTTATGTGAAAATGGATTTTTGAAGTGCCACTAGCCACTAGAGATGCTCTCATACAAATCAAGACTGAATACAGGTTATTTATTCAGCTTCGTTGCCATGCATGTGATCTTTAAGCCTCTATTGGCTTCTTTGCTGTTAACCACTTACTCCTGTACTCTGAGCAACTAGCTCTGTTATACATTATTATTCTTTTTTGCTCATGTAATGTATTGTATTACCTTTTGTATTCCTGCTGTAACTCCTGTGCTGTGATCTACATACATAAATAAGGAAAATAGATGTGGAGGTAAATGGCAGAAAATTTTTGAAAAAGAAAAAAAATATGTATTATTTCAAGTCAGTGAACCTCTGAGAACATGCCACATTGTTTGCATCTTGTAAACTATATCATACTGCACAGAACCATAGTGCAAGTATAATATTATCAATAGAATGTAGGGGATGCAAGTTTTGTAGAGGCTCATCTGGGGGATACCAACATTTTATTTATTATTTTGCATTTTGATAATCAGGTGTCACATAGAACGTTCAATTTCAATGTTACAGTGTTAGCTTTGCACTCAGGGCCTCATAAGAGGTTATTATGAGCCTATTTTATTCAAGGCTAGTCATAATAAACCTTGTCTCCAGAAAGACTCAATCTGGTTTTTGAAATGACTTAAGTATATCGACTTTTGTAACTGAAATTGATAGTGAGTTCTACATCCTAGGGACTCTGATCGGAACAAAGTTCTCTTTCTTGTTATTGTATTTATCGACAGCCATAATCAACCTTATTAATGGTGATGAAACTATGGGATGCAAAACCTATGCCAGTGACTATCTCTAAGGAATCATCCTGGGAACATTTATAAGTGCAAATCAATGTTCCTTTCCATACTAAATCATGTATGGACTGCAGTTTAAGAAATTTCAACTTTTTGCCGTAACTTGAATTCCTAAGGATAGTCAGTTGTTTAGTATAACAGGTATACAACTCTCTCAAAAGTATTTGCATCACTTTTGCTTTAGCTGCAGAAGCTTGACCCATACTATAACGCTGCTCTGATCATGATCTTCCATTATGGCATTGCAACATCCCTGTGTCTACAGGTGATTATTCTGGGAATGGTTTTAATAAAATAATAGCATTTTTAGCTACAGCGTTAACATTTATTATTTCCCAAGGATCCATGAATTTGGTAGAACTAATTATTATTTCCTGATTTAAAGCACAAGAGGTACATATTGTTAGAATGCCCTAAATGTGTAATTTTGCATTTGTTGGAATTACAGGACACTAGGTATTCCTCTCCCCAAATATATAAGTGATCCAAGTTTGACTGTATATTTATTTGGTCCTTTATAGACCCCAGTATGCCAGCTTTTGCATCATCTGCAAATTTAGAAA
>NC_056733.1:90715618-90720618 GCF_019279795.1 Protopterus annectens
ATACTAGGTAGAGGAGTGGTGTCAGTTATGCTTTGGGTCATGGGTGGCAGGGACAGGGGGGTGAAGTTTGTGCTAAATCATTATAAAGGACAAAGCCAAATTCTCTTTAGTTTGTTGACTTACAGCTGCATGAGGGTTGCTTCTATTTTTTTTTAATTTTAGATATATATATGGACCTAACATACATATATATATATATATATATATATATATATATATATATATATATATATATATATATATATGGCACATGCCATCATCATTATCATCTTTTGCAGAATATAATACTCTTTCCAGTATGGATTCCTGTAATGGTATGTGTTTAACATAAGACTTTTATCAAAAATATTTAGTTTACTTGCACTTTGAAAGAACAAACTTTAAATTTTGCCTGCTGTAAAATTCCAATGAAAGTTAGATTGGTACTTGACTTATTCTGCATTTTATAATATTTGGGATGTCAGATGTGATGTCAATGCTACTTGTGTTACCAATGTAGTTATGTCCTGCTGTAATAATAATGTCAGAATAATGATGTCTTACTTTATTTAGTGTAACTATGGCACCTTCAATATTGTACATCCTACACACACTCAGACAAAACACATTGCCACATGAGAGCAGGGTAGGATATTTTTAACTGCCTACAAAATGGCATCACCTATAACCAGGATTTGTCAGTCCATCTATTACTGTCATTACTGTTTGAGTGGCTAATATTTATTTCATTTATACAGCCATATAGCCTTGTGGATATTTGCTGAATGAATGACCAATGTCATTTGATATAACATTTGACTACGTCTATTTCGCTAATAGCTATGTTTAGTATTATATTGCCCTGAGATCCCTGGTTCATAACATCAACTCCCCCCATCCAGGATTCTTCTGTGCTTTTTCCTATGTGTCACTTCTACATATACATATTCTGTATATGTCTCACATACAGGTCTATTATTCCTACCGAAAGAGCCATGTAGACAATCTTCCAATAGAGGACAAGTTTGGTCTACATTTTTGTTACTAGTTTTATTACATTGATTACCCAAGTCTGGCTTTGTGAGTAATTGTCATTGATCTATTTTGAAGACTAGATTCAATTGAAGGTTTGCTGATGCTGTCATGCTACTCGACCCTAGGCTAGGATAATACTGTCCTTTGCATAATGTGACTATTGTCCTCAGCTGGAACTAAATCATGTATTGTATCTATTAAATCTGTACCATTAGTAGTTTCTCAGGTATCTGAATTAGTTGGAATAAAACCAGCCAGTTCTATTAAATTAGTGGTGTCAGGATAATCCTTTATAATATCTCTGTATTGAAGAGGGCTAGATTCTATTAACACTGATTGAAAGTCCCTACTGTTATATCTGAGCCTAACACACTCTACCTCAACTGGAATCCCTAGCTCACATGAAGCTCATTGAGCGGTAATTGCCTTGTACCATTTAGTTAGGTACAGACACTTATTACAGATACCTCTTATGTCAGAAAACAGTGGCCTATGATGAGTAAACACCACACATGTACTGCAATGCCTTAGGAATCTTCTTTCTAAAATGTTCAGATACAAAAGTTGCCAGTTTTCCATTTTAAGTATGCTATAAAAATGCCTTATAACTCTGATTTTATTTATTTATTTTTTTTATTGACATTTGTTTACTGGGAAAGTCCAAGTGGGAACAGATGCCTTTTTTCGTGGAGACCCAGGGAGAAAAGCAAGGTAATAAATTGAATTCACTCAGTATTTACAATAACAACTTGTATAATGCAATTTCAGTGAATAAATACTCATGAATATAATAAAATCTGTAATGATATCCACAAACATTAATATACAAGCATTGTATTGAGAATTTACAGATAGAGTGGTGTATAAGATAGGTAGGACTAATTTAAAAAATATATTAGAGTGAGGCATTAAAAGGGATAAACAAGTTGAAGTATAAATAGAGAATCAGCAATAGAACAGTAATGGGGTGTACTAATTAGAAGTAGGTACAGTTGTTTAAGTACTACAATAAAGTGAAGTATTAGAAGGGGATAAGCAGGTTAAGTGATTTAGTGATTTAAAGGGAGGTATAAGAAGGTAATGAAGGATATTAGGAGAACCTATGTCCTAGATGAGGAGCAGGGACAAAGCCAGGAGTCAAAGAGAAAGTCTTTTAGTCTTCTTTCAGCTTTTTCTGGTTAGGGATCGCCACAGAGGAACTCTGGTCCGCTAATGATTGGCAGTGGATTTTTACATGCCGAGTTGCCAGCCTGACGCCCAACATTCAAAGAAGGCACACCCATTCACGCACGTACCTACCTGCATGTCTTTAGATGTCACTCGACCATGGGGAGGACATGCAGACTCCACACAGAAGGTGGTCCAACCAAGAATCGAATGGGTGAACCTCTTGCTGTGAGGCGATAACGCTAACCGCTGCACCACAAAGTCTTTTAGTAATGGTTTTAAAAGCTGGAGGTGTGAGATAGACCTGATTGATATTGGAATTTTATTCCAAATTCTAGCTACATTATTTGAATATAAACTGACCCCAGCAGCCCTTTGTGGTTTGTAGATGGTAAGCAGTTGTTTATCATTTGATCAAAGGAAATGGTTTGGTAAAGAAACTTGGTGTATGGGGCTAATTGCTGGGCAACGTTTATTTAAAATGATAAACAACTTTATAGACTAATAATTGAGTGATCAATACCTGTACTAACTCTGAGTGTGGATAACAAGAAGAGGAGCAAGTGTTAAATGATAAAGTTAAAATAAAACTGTAGTTAAACAATACGCATGCATTTAGTATGGCTGCTTTTAAACAGATATTTTTTATATAAAATCTAGAGTACAAATACTTTTAGCACAATGACTCAGGCAGCATAAAGTCAAAAGAGCTGTTGAATGGGCGTGACATCACAGGTGTCACCCCCATGATGCCAGTGCTCTAGTGGCCCTTATATACTGAGTAAGTGGTAGCATACCTGCAAACAAGTAAATATTCTGCTCCCAACAGAGTATGCCCTGACTGCAAGCAGAATTCTAGCCCCTGACCCCTGGACTGGCATATGCCACTTATTAACACCTCCTGCTCACCTCCTGTAGTAAGCTAACCCCTAAATGAACTCAGATCATAAAGTGATGACTCCAATCATTTATGCTACAGAGCCAGGTGAGATATCTTCCAAAGAAGTGTACTAAATATGTTTTTAGGGCAGAAAAACATGTATGATCACTGCTACAGGTATTTTGTGAATGGTAACGCAGGCAAATGAAAACAGTAGTGTACTGCAAATATATATGTAGTGAAGCAAACTTAAAAGTATAAACAATGACGTAACTGATTAGCTGAACATGAGAAGTGGAGGGTCATCAGTCTGAAAGAATAAAAAGTGCTTTACAGAGAAATATTATGTAGTAAAATAAACATATTCCTGAAAGTGAAGACTCCTTAGGAAAACATTAGGTAGGCAGTGCAATGCAAAGAATGAATATGTAATCAAGTTTCACTGAATGTAAAATGGGCAAACGCTGTTCAGCGAAACTGACTTTGTCGACAATGGAGTTTGCCTTTTTCTCCATTGTTGTGCGTTCTTGGAGTTGGTATAATAGTTTGAGGGTGTGGGGAGTGTCCTCCCTACATGGGGGACTGCAAGGGGGCTTGTCCCCTCACAACAAAAAAAGGTTTTCTTATGTTTACCAAAGGAAGTTTCAGCAGGAAATTGTCTAAATTTTACCATTGCCAAAACCAGCTTTGGCAAGTCGACATGATTCCCAGTCACTGGTGAGGATGCTACTTTGTAAAGAGAAACTGAATAAATAAAAACATTGACACTACATGGCAAAGAATGCTTTTATCTAAAGGGAGGTTAAAATGCAAACACTGATATAATAAATCAGTAGAATACAAAAAGCAGAGAATTAACAGTCTGAATATGTAGCAAAGTTAACTATAAAATTACGCATTCAGAAATAAACTGTTTAGTAGGCGACCAATACATAAAACAGAAAGTGACTTATACAACTGTAAGGAGAGGAAGTAATATGGAAGATAATTTTTTGTAGTGATGACTGGAATATTTACAAAGGAATCAGAGATTCACTAGAAGTTAAAGGAACTAAAACACGTCACAACTTGACAGCAATAAAATAATCTTGATGAAACACTACACACAGACTGCTTAACAGAGACTGAGTAATGCATTATCATCATCACCATCATTAACCCATTTTTTTCCTTATTCACCCTGTTGGGGGGTCATGCCAACAGTTTTCACCCCTCTCGATTCAATGCTACTCTCCTACCTTCTTCAACAGTCATGGCTGACTGTCGCAAGTCTTCTCTCGTGCAGTTCACCAGTCTCTTGGCTGGATATAATTATTTCCTCTTGACTTTTTCCTATCTTTCCAAAGTCTTGCTCATCAAATTGTCTTCTGCTTTCCTGTACACATGACCGAACCACTATAATCTGTTCCCTTTGACCTCTACAACTGAGACCACTTTGATTTCTACTCTGAAGTCCTCATTTCTTCATCTGTCCTACAGTGTGTAACCTACCACACATCTCATAGGTTCATAGGTTCATAGGTAGGTACTAGGCTATTGGCCCTAGGCCCTGTACAAGCCTAGCCAAAAAGGTACCCTGGCTTTCACCACCCAAGAAAATTATTTTCCTGTGCCCCTGTCAAGCAGAACCACAGAAGTGATCCCCAGGGTGAATTTCCTATTACCCATCCAATCATCAAGATTTTTCTTGAAGAGTGCTAAAGAGGAGCTCTGTTTGACATAGATAGGTAGTCTGTTCCAGAGTATGGGCAGTCTCTGGGACAGGAATCTATTCCTCCAGCATGTTCTGTTTATTGTGGTGACAAAGTTTAGGTCCCTAGAGTGCGTAGCTCAGAGGGATTGGGATTTCTTTAAGTGGAGCATGTCCAATAACTCTACGTTTGACATAGCTTTGTATGTTAGGCAGAGATTGCCTCTGAGTAGGTGATATGCGATGGAG